>NW_020837982.1:2379994-2488879 GCF_003676395.1 Aethalodelphis obliquidens | reverse complement strand
GCGGGCGCGGGGCTCGGGCTAGCCGCGGGGCCGGGCCGGATGGCGGGCGGCGCGGGCTGGGCAGGCGCCCCCGCGGCTCTGCTGCGCTCGGTGCGCCGCCTGCGCGAGGTGTTCGAGGTGTGCGGCCGCGACCCCGACGGCTTCCTGCGCGTGGAGCGCGTCGCGGCGCTCGGACTGCGCTTCGGCCAAGGCGAGGAGGTAAGGGCCCGCGGCGGGGGCGTCCGTGCTCCAATCCCCCACCCCGGCTTTCCCGCCGTTTCACCGGCCCGCTCTCGGCCGAGCCCCCGGGCATCCCCGCCCTGTCGGACCCTCGCTTTCCACCATTAGCGCCGGCGCTGCGAGAGTCACGCATCACGCCCGGGGTGGGGGCTTCTCTGCCTATCTTCCCTACCCCGGGCCCTTGCGGGCCCTTCTGACCGCTCTGCAGCCCACTCGGGGTTTGGGGGGTGGGGGGAAGGAGCCGTCAGATCCTGGTCCCGGGACCCCCGTCCCTTCCTACCCTGCGGAGACCGAGACGCAGAGGTCTGTGTGCGGGAATGCCAGGACGCCGTGCGGGGTGGGGTGGGGGAGGGAGGCACGCGCCCCACTGGGCCTGGCCGAGGGAGCGAGAGGACGACTAGGGGCGCTCTGCTGTCTCGGCTCCTTGACTGCACCCAGCCGACCTAGAACACAGCGGGAGGTGTCTGCTTGCGACCTTCCTGGATTCTCGGCCCAGCGCCCGATGACCCCCCATGCGGGCTCCCATGGGCAGGCCTGGCTGGCAGCTGGCTGTGTTGGCTGCGGCAGACCTCCCAGAGCCAAGCTGGGGAGCGGCAGCTGAGCAGTATTTGCAGCAAGGGGGGGGGGGGGGGGGGGGGGCGGGGGGGGTTTGGGGGGGGGGGGGGGGGGGGGGGGCGGGCCGCGTCGATTTAGGGAAAGTAGGAACGGTGTTGGTTGTTAGCAGAGCTGAGATCGGAGGGTGGGTGCTGCCAGTGGGGTGGGCAGAGACAGGTGTACTCTCATGCCATGGGCACAGGGACAGGTGGCTATGTCTGGGGGAGGGGGTACGGCAAGGCACCCACCTGGCGGGAGAGCATCCCCACCCTTCTGCTACTGCCCACTCTGAAATCGTCAGGAGACGAAGCCCTGAGTAGTGAGTTTCCAAGGCCACCTGAGGCCTCAGGCTCTGCATGGACACTGGCTGGCATTCTGTTCTGGGGACAGCTGGGGCCTAGCATTTCAGAACATAAGAGAAGCCAAGGCATGCCTGGGTTGGATCCATGCTTCCCTGTCACCTGGCAAGGGGGAGATGATAGGTAATCATCTCTGCATGGCCGTTGGGCATGGCTGGGACCTGGGAGTCCCTGAGACCAGTAAGTGAAAGAGGGTGAGGCAAGTGTCAAGTTCGAGAACTCAGGTACCCCATCCCAGGCGGCTCACTGCTACAGCCCCTTTGGAGCCCACCCTCTCCCTCTGCTGGGATTGGTTCAGGACCGTTTCCTGCAGCCAGCCGGTCCTTCTTCCCAAAGGCTGGTCAAGCCCCTCCCCTCATCGAGGCAGGCTGAGCAGAGCCCAAGCCTGGGGAGAGCCCCAGTCTTTCCTCTCAGGACACAGGCTGCAGGGGAGAAGTCTGGCTCTGGCTGGAACTGGAGTTCCAGAACCGCAGTCTCACTGGTGGGAAGAGCTTCCCAGCAGGCTCTGGCAGGAGGCCACGTGGGCTCAGTGGTGAGCCCCTAACAAGCCCCAGCCTTATCCCTGATCTGGACAGCTCCTCTTCTTAGAGCTTCTTCCTCATACACACTGGAGCCAAACCTGCTTGTCACTTAGTCATCGTGGTTCTGGACGGGGACCCACGTGGGTCTCTCTTCTACGTGGCAGCCTTTAAATATTTGAAAACAGCGCTCCTGTCCCCTTCCCACTCACTTCCTACCATCCTCCCTTCTCCAGGCCAAATACCCCCTGTTCTTGAAGCCCCAGACCATTTCCATACAATCTGGCAGGGACCAAACCTCTGGCTTCCAGCCCTGAAGCCACCATCGACTAATTGTGTGACGGAGTTCTCCTAGTAATGACATGGAGGGGCTGGACCAGGAGACTCCAGGACTGTGCCAGCCCCAACACGTCTCACGCACACAGGTGGCTCAGGGCGAGGTGCCTTTGGAGCGGTGCACTCATGTCAAGTTTCTGGCCACTGAAACCCCCAGGGATCTTTCTTAGCAGCCTCTGCCAAGATTCCCCTCCATCCTGGAGGAGGGTCAGTGAGTTTTCTTTTTAAAGCATAATCTTATATCATTACAGAATCAGTTTATATGCTCTGCGGGAAGTTAGAAATATGGACAAGCAAGAATAAAATATGTTCCCATCTCCCAGGGAGCCTACCTGTGACACGTTGGTCACATCCTTCCAGAGCTGTTTCTATGCAGGGAGCCTACCTGTGACACCTTGGTCACATCCTTCCAGAGCTGTTTCTATGCTTATATGTAGATTTTCTCCATAAAATGAGGTCATGCTGTGCATACTGTCTTGTAACCTGATTTTTTTCCAGTAAATGATCAGCACTTTCCTGCTTCAATAAATTCTCATCTCATTTAACATGCACACCTTATCCAGATTTCTCTATTTGGCCCCAAAACATCAATCTTTGCTGTTTTGTTCAAACCAGTTTCCTCGCCAGAACTGTGCAATGCATCCGGTTATTCTGATCTCTTACTTTAATGCAATTCTTTTTTTTTTTTTTTTAATTTGAATAACCCTGACTTGTTGAAGAGATCAGGCCTGTTGTCTGTGTCAGTACTTTCTTAAATCTAAACCTGTAACTTGGACCTTATTCCTGTTAAATTTCATCTTGTTAATTTCCTCCCATTGTAACAGACAATAGAGAGAATTTACAATCCTACCTTTGTCACTCCGATGCTGTGCTGCCTTCAGGCTGGAGAAGTGGGTGCTTTATGTCTCAATCTGCCAGGCTGGTGTAAACCCAGGGCAGGACCACGGACAGAGCCTCGTAGGGGTGGTTCTGTTCACACTGTGTTACTGACCGAGACCCACAGAAATACATTTTTCAGCCCTGCTCGCTGCACACCAAATTCACACATGCACTGCAGAACAGGGATGTCATTTCCCCTTCAAAATGCTACGTTTTCTGGCAGTTTCTATCTCATTTGTTTAAAAATCACATAGAGACCTTGATTTCCCACCCCGTACCCGCCGCCAGTGCTCTAGGGTGGAGAACTCTCATTCATTAGATACGGAATTCAGTGAATTTATCAGAGCTGATTATCCATATTTTATCAACTACACCCAGAATGCCAGGGACACCAGAATCAAATGCTTTGCAAAAATCAAAATATACTAGGTTGCAAAGTGTAAAACAAATATCCATGAGGCCACACTAATATCAATAAATGATTTAATATTAATAAATAAATACTAGGAGAGTCTCCCATACAGAACAAATTAATTTATGTAGATGATTCCCTACCAAGGAGGTGCAGCATAACCCCCCACCCTGTAAGCGTCAGGTATGCATATGACTACCTTCTAAAGAGGACACTGTGGAAAGGGGGGAAGGGCAGCTTTACGGTGGAGAAGCCTGGCACGACTGCCTCAGCCGGGTCACCAGGATCAACAACAGCGGTGATAGGTCACGTAGGTAGTATGTACCCTTCATACGATGTGATGGGAGAGGCACCTTACCACTGTGATCCCCCACCCAGACCCATCACCCCTGTCCAGTCATGAGAAAACATCACAAAAATCTCAGCAGAGGGACATTATTCTACAAAACACCTGCTTAGTGCTCCTCACCTTTGTCCAGGTCATCAAAACCAAGGGAAGTCTGAGAAACTGTCCTGGCCAAGTGACGCCTAAGGAGACGTGACAACTAAATGTAATGTGGTGTCCTGGGTGGGGTCCTGGAACAAGAAGAGGACATCAGGCAAAGACTAAGGAAGTCTGAATAAAGTACAGACTCCAGTTAATAATAATGTTATGGGGCTTCCCTGGTGGCGTAGTGGTTGAGAGTCCGCCTGCCGATGCAGGGGACACGGGTTCGTGCACCGGTCTGGGAAGATCCCACATGCCGCGGAGCGGCTGGGCCCGTGAGCCATGGCCGCTGAGCCTGCGCTCCGCAACGGAAGAGGCCACACAGTGAGAGGCCCGCGTACCACAAAAAAAAAAATAATAATGTTATGTATGTATCAGGTTGGCCTCCGATATTCCCCTAATTTATTGACTTGGGAATCATAGTAGAAAAGAGAAGACAAGGAAATTCGATGAAAACATGAGTCGTGTGTGAGAACACAGGTTGACGTTTCAAAGCATGTGAGGGCGCTGTCCCAGCCCTGAAAGTCTGGAATAAGTAGGAGCAAGACCACTGTGACGAGGACGAGAAATGATGGCCCAGGGCCCTGAACCCGTGCTGACCTCTGATAGCTTGCTTTTGTGTCTAACCTCTCTAGGGCTTTGTTTACTCATCCATAAAACGGGGGTGATAACAGTTCTCATCCCATAGCGTTACTGTGGGGCTTGAACACGTTAATACACGTAAAGTGTTCAGTATCGGGACGGGGTAGGCCCGCTCTCAGAATTGCTGCTGCTCTTACTATTGGTGTTTTTGGTAAACATTTGTGAGCATCTTTGAGAGGCTGTTCTAGGCTGGGGCGTTCTTGGGGGTTGAGGTCCAGATCTGCGAACAGTCCCTGGTGTTCTCGGCCCACCCTCCTTGCCAGCTCTGAGCTTCCAGCCCTCCCGCATCTGTGAGCGGAAGGCATTGGGAGCGCCAGAGATATCTTGGGCCACATCCCTGGTAAATATATTCTTCTCCCTTTTCCAGTTTGAAAGCCATCCTTCTTGCTAGAAGAATGGACTCAAAAGTAGTTGAGTGGTGTCTCTGCCATTTGTTAACCAGTACCATCTCCTCTGAGCAGTGGCCAGTCCTTCCTGCTGGGAAGGGTGGTGGTAATTATTTGGGGGCAGTGACGCAGCTTTAGCCCACCTGGGACTAGTCTATAACTTCCCCGCTTCTTTGCAGGTGCCGGAAGCAACTGGGGCATCGTGCCTCCTTGTTCATATTGAGCAGGAGATGAAATAAGGGGTCAGACTGGGCTCCCTTAGTCCCCAAGTCCCCTCTGGACGAAGGACTGCCGCAAGGGAGATGCTGGTGCTGGCTGGCTTCAGCCTGAGTGTCTGAACCGGCAAAGGGGTTGGGGTTCTAGGTGGGCCGAGACTTATCAGGAGACAGTCCTGGGGCTGCCAGGGGAGGGAGAGCCCTGAAGTAAAGCTGGGTCTGCTCAGGAGAGGAGGGGACAGGATGCTGGGGAAGAAGCAGTTGTATCCCTACATCTGTGGCTGGAGGTGGGAGGTGATAGGAGGAGGGGCTAGAGGGAAGGGCGGGGCCAGATCAGGAAAGCCTCAGCCGTTCCCTGTGGCTGGTGGGAAGGTCCAGGCAGCAGGGTCAGAGGTGTGCTTGAGAACAGGGGCTGGATCCAGGAGGGGAATGTGACAGTTGGCCTGAGAGGAAGAGGGTCCTGACTTGGGCAGTGGCAGTGGGTGCAGAACCGACAGGGATCCAAAAGGCCTGCAGAGCCCAACACGCCACTCCTGGAGGGAAGAATCTAAGGCTCTTTTGGAGAACAGGCCCCCTCTAAGTGCCCCACCCTAATGGGGACATGGTGGGGATGACAGAGCTGGCGAAACAGAAGGAAGGCCCAGGTTCTCCGAGCCTCGAAGGAAAGGTCGGGGTGCCTGTGACCCATGAGTGGGGAGCAGGACAGGAGTGGGGCCCAGAAAGACCTTCTCTTTCCTGTGTTTGTGCCTCACCCGGGTGCAGCCGGTGCCCCTGAGCTTGGAGGTCACTGTGGAAGCCAGGCTGAGGCTGCGGTCCCTCACGAGGCACCAGGCTCCGGGGGCGGGCTGGGAGGGGCCAAGCCCCAGATAGGATGCCCAGTGCTCTTAGCGCACTTTGGCTGTGCTGGGAGGAGGGGCGTGAGAAGAGCGTCCAGGGGGACTGGTCCATCTTGTCAGGCAGTCTTGACACAGCCTGAATCCATGTGGCAAAACCTCTCTGGGCTATAGCTTCACTCCCAAGATACCGGGATGTAGAGCAGGAAGAAGCTCCAGGTCGTGGAGGGCTTGGTGGAGGGCGGTGCGGCCCGTGCCTCCCTTGTTGAGATCTGAATGGAGAAGTGGGGTAGAATCAGGCCTTCCAAACAGCAGGACACGCCCTCGGCCCTGTTGCGGTGGGTGGAGACTCTCAAAGCCCAGACAAGCCCCAGCATGGGTATCGGCCATTCCCCCTGTGAAGAAGAACTTACCCCTCTTCCCAGGGGGATGGTGAAGGGTCACCAGGCTGGGCAGGCGGAGCGGCTGTCGGATCCAGCCTTGACTCTGAGGCCCGGGAGCTTTCCCCTGCACCTGGAAGAGAAGCAGAGGAGCGAAGAAGGAGAAGGGAGATGGGGAGGTATGGGAGCGGGGCAGAGGGAGGAGTGCCTCCCCTGTGGCTGGCGGCTGAGGAGGCAGAGCCAGGAGGGAGGCTGCACCTCCGGATTCCCGCGCACGGGGAACCCAGGACCCTGCTGGGTGGTGGATGGGTGGCTGAGGACCCGCTCCCCCCTTCCGTGGGCCAGGGCTCCACTGCCACAGCCTGAGGGGGCAGTGCGGATTGGGGGCTGACGCAGCCACCAGGTGCCTGGCGGGTCCCACCCAGGTGCCCCACCCCGAGCACCCGTGTCCACGGGTCCATTTGTAGGGGTTTGGGAGGAGGGCTCTGCCCCAGCCCTGGACTATGTGTGAGTGAGTCGGGGCTCGTAGGGTGGAGAGGGGCTGCTCCTTTGCCTCGCGCTGCAGCGATCCCTTTGGCCCACCCCGCGGCCGTCCCCACCCCGGGGCCTAGAGCAGTCCCCCCAGGTGGAGCACAGAAGGGGAGGCTGACAGCTGGCTGCGGTGGACAGTTAGAGCTGAGTGAACCAGATCTGGGGTGGGATGGAGGGGAAATGCCCTCTGGCCTGGAAACAGTGAATGTCATGCCTGGGTGAACTGCTGTCCTCCCCCGACCTCACATGATTGGGTGAATGCCCTGAAATTTTTAGAGTAGCCTTAATGGAAATACCTTTTGCATTGGTGGTTGGTGGTTGTCTTAATACATGTTTCCAGGATTTTTGTTGTTGGTGGTGGTGGTGGTACGCAGGCCTCTCACTGTTGTGGCCTCTCCCGTTGCGGAGCACAGGCTCCGGACGCGCAGGCTCAGCAGCCGTGGCTCACGGGCCCAGCCGCTCCGCGGCATGTGGGATCTTGCCGGACCGGGGCACAAACCCGCGTCCCCTGCATCGGCAGGCAGACTCTCAACCACTGCGCCACCAGGGAAGCCCTGTTTCCAGGATTTAAAAAGGTTTTTTTTCGATTAATATCTTGCATACCTACTCTATGCCAAAACTCTTCCAGACTCTGGGAATCAGGAGTGGCCCGGAGCTTCCATGGGGGAGGGGCTGGAAAAGAAACTGACAAAAGGAACAACAATTACTGTTGGCTGGAGGAAGGTACAGGACTAGGAAGAAACAGAAAATACTGAGACAAAAAGATTTTTGCCCTTAGAATGACCACGGATGGCCTCTCTGTCATAGATGAACATTGAAGTAGGGCCTGGAATGAAGTGGGGGACTGCGCCTTGCAGAGATCTGGGGGCAACTGATCCGGGCAGAGGCAGGAGGGGGCCTGGGGGTTAGAGGTATGGCAAGAGGACTTAAGGGAGAGGGCAGGGGCTGGGCAGGAAGACCAGTGGGGAGGCTGTCACTCCATGCAGGTGAGACTTGCTGGAGGCAGAGCAGGGGTGCAGCTGCGGAGACGCGGCTGGCTTTGGATAACTAGAGCCCATTGGAAGTGGGTGTGAAAGGAGAGAATTTGGAGAACTCAGAGGCTGCCATTTGCTGGATGGGGAAGACTGAGGCAGGAGGCAGGTTGGGCAAGGAGTCAAGGAGTTCCACGGTGACCTGTGAAACCTGAGATGCACCCGGCGTCCCAGTGGGGCTGTGGAGCCGGCAGTGGACAGATCCCAGGAACGCGCCTCAGCCCTGCTCCTCCGGGCAGACCCTTGCCTCCTTCTACCCTGGCCCTTAGGTCTCCCTGCCCATGACAGAGAAATGAGGGAAGAACACAGAACCTGGTAAGGTGGGATTCAGCCCCCTTTAAAAGCCAGGCTTGAGTTTGGGGGTCCAAGGACTCAGCTGGACTGGCTTGGGGCATCTCATCTTCCAGACCAGAGGCATCTTCTAGGCAAGATGCTACCCGTCTTGGGATGCTGACTGCCCGTCTGCCCAGCCTCTCAGTCTGAGAGCTGCCCTTGCCTCCTCCTCTCACAGAGTAAGAACTGGCTAGAGCCGTAATTCACTGCCTGAATGTGCTGCTGGTATGACCACTGGCCCTCTCCAGTGGATAGGTTGGAGCCACCCCCCCAACTAGACTTGGGCTCTTTGCACCCTTCTGCCCCTCCCTGTCTCCTGCATTTCCAGCATCTTCTGATTCTTGGAGGCCCCCCAGGAGCCATAGCTTAGGGCCACCAGTTCTTTGCAGACCACCACTCCTGGGGTCCATAGTTGCACGCTCTTGGGGACAGGAAGAGCAAAGCAGCTCAGAATCCAGAAGTGTGTATACCACTGTGATCAAGAGGAGAGTGGGCCTCCTGGTCGCCACAGCCCAAACTGTAGCTGTAAGGACCTCTAAGTTCCCTCTAGACCTGAGACCTCGAGTCTGGCCCACACCTCGCTTGCTGTGGCACAGAACTCAGAGAAGGTCGCCAGCTTCCGCCAGGAGCGTCTGTCCATTGCACGTAGGCCTCTGGTGGGCACTGTCCCCAGGAGAGATCCCAAGTCTGAGGCTAGTGCCTGGACAGGGTAGTCAAAGGGTTGATTTACACGAAAACAAGAACCGAAAGGGGAGTAGAGGTCCATTCAGTGCTTGTGTTGCTCCAGAACAGCCCTGCCAAGAGATGGGGCCTCACTGCCTGCCGAGGCAAGGCCGTTCCATCTTGACAAGCTCTGGTGAGTCCTCTTTCATACAGTGAACTAAGGTCTGTCTCCTAGAACTGCTGCTCTTCATTCCCTCTACCCATCCATGCAACTACCTACCTGCCCATTCAATAATGCATCCATTTATACATTCACTTATCCATCTGTCTACACATTCATCATCCCCTCCATCCAACCATCTACCTGCCCATCCACCCATCCATCCATCCATCCATCCATCCATCCATCCATCCATCCATCCACCCAGCCATCAACCCAGCCATCTATCTACCTGCCCATCCATCCATCCATCCATCCATCCATCCATCCATCCATCCACCCAGCCATCAACCCAGCCATCTATCTACCTACCCATCCATCCATCCATTCATTCATCCACCCAGCCATCAACCCAGCCATCTATCTACCTGCCCATCCATCCATCCATCCGTCCATCCACCCAGCCATCAACCCATCTACTTATCCATTCATTACCCATCCATCCGTTGGTCCATCCATCTGTTCACGCACCCTTCCACCAGCCTCCCCAGCCTCCCCATCTGTCCATCCACCACCCAGCATTTATTGAATATCTACATGTGCAAAGCCTAAGCCCAGATCCAGGGATGGGGACTGGCATTTTCAGGGAGTGACAAGTGGCTCCGCATGGTGAAGGCACAGGAAGGGCAGGAGGGTGAGAGCTCAGGCTGGAGCAAGGGGTCAGCTGGTGACCTCAGGGACCTTAGGGAGGGCTCAGGGGCTGGGGCTGTGAGACTGGCTCAGATGAGTTCTGGACAGGCAGCAATACACCAGCACCTGCCTACCCTCACTGGAGTTAGCTATTTTTATGATTTCTCACTTCCCACACAGGCCATTGGGTCTGGCAAGGGCTGAAGCCTTTCTGAAAAAAGAGAAAGCCCAGGTTATTTAAAAGGTGCTTATGATGGATGGACGTCAGTTTCCTTCTCTGTAAAATGGTGGTCAGAACCCCTATTTGTGGGACTGTTTTGAGGAAAGGAGATAATACATTAAGGCCGGCCATGACGCCTGTTGGCATGGTCTCTGCAGCCCACCTACTCCATGACCCCTGTTGCCACCCCCTGCTGCTCTCAGCCCCAGGAGTGCACCTCTGGCCCCTTTCCTCCACCTGGTACTTTTCCAGGCCTGACCTCCCTGTTCAAGGGCCAGAATTTCTCCTGTGGCCACTGGTGGCTCTGTGGACAGCGGAGGTGAGGGAAGGATTGGTGTAGACTGCCTTCGTGTTTCTTATTCCCTTCATCCTCGCAGTAGCCCTGAGAATCTGAGAGGTGATGGGAGTTGTCCAGGGTCCCACAGTAACTGGAGGAGCTGGGATGTGAACCCAGGTCTGTCCGATTCTAAAGCTGCCTCCTTAGCTGCCTGCCGTTGGAGGGTTCCAGGTTCCAGTGTCAGGGGAGGGGGGAAAATGATCAGATCTGAGTTTCAGAAATTTGACATAGAAACTTCCAATCCGAGGCTTCCTCTAGTTTTCTAAATCTGGGGTGGTCTGGCTTCCAGGGGTGGAGCAGTGCCAGACAGGGGCTGTAAGTAGAAGTAGATTTGGAATCTGCAGGGTGGGCAGGCACTGCCTGTAGGTGGGGCTGCGGGCAGTGTGCCACCCAGAAGATGCTGTGGAAGGTGGCAGGGGGCAGCAGGAGCTGACTTTTCAGAGCAGAGAGAGGCTGCCTGCAACCACGCCCTGAATTATGCATCGCCACCACTTCCTGTGCAAATGGTGATTAAGAGCTCCAGGAGGCCAGCATTTCTCTGGCTGCTCCGGTTTCCTGCCTGGCGCCCTTCCGCAATCCTCTGCAGTCCCAGATGGGTTTGTAGCAGGGGCAGGGCCCGGACTCTCAATCCGGACACCCCGCCAGCACCCAGTCCACGTTCTCAGGGCTCCTCCATCTTCTAGGCTGGCGCTGCTGTCTCCTCCCAGCCACAGAGGCCCTGTGGCCCCAGCTGGCCTTGACCCCTCGTGCTCCCCATCTCCTCCACCTCCCTCCAGTGTCTCTGTTCAGGCCAGGTCAGCTTTAACTTTCTCTCTGTGCTACAGAGAAGAGCTTGGGAGCCGGGGCCCTGGCATCAGGCTCACCTGGTTTGAGACCCGGCTCTGCCACTTTCTAGCTGCGTGACCCTGAGAAGTTACTTAACCTCTCTGTGCCTCAGTCTCCTCATCTATAAAGTGGGGATAATGTTAGCCACATGTGTTTGCTAATGTGACTGTTAACCGCCACTGACTCTAGGTTTTCTGGGTGGGCTCTCCATTTCCATTCTTTTACAGATCTCTTTGAGCACCTGCTCTGTGTCAAGTCTGGTGCTGTCAAACCAAACTTGGGTCCACTCGCCCGATCTCCGTAAAGCCAATCTACTGACACCGGGTTGTGGTGAAGGAAAGTGCGGCATTTACTGCAGGCACCAAGGCTGGAGTCCAGGCAGCTAACGCTCAGAAGGCCTGAACTCCCCAGTGGTTTTCAGGGAAAGGTTTTTAAAGACAGAGTGAGGGAGGGAGTGGCAGGGGACAAGATCAGCTCGTGGACATTCTTCTGATTGGTTGGTGGTGAGGTCATCAGGAGTCAACGTCATCAGCCTTCTGGGTCCAGCTGGTCTGGGATCTACATGCTCGTGGTCAGCACGCGCTTAACTTCTTCCTCTTGGTGGGGTTTCGGTATCTGCATAATAGCCCAAGGCCATGGCTCAGAATATTCTCTCTAGCCCTTGAGGAGGAACTAAAGGCCCTTGACTGTGTTTAGTGGCTAAATTATTGTTATTTTGTCTGGCTTGACTGTTTTCCTTTGTTTCTGCCTTCTCCCACTTCTCTGCTAAGTGTGCTCTTTGAAACCCGGGGAAAGCCTCGGAGGCTCAAGTTTTTCTACAAGTAAGAAGCAGGTGAGGACATGGGGGTGGTCTGTCCTGGGAAGGCCCCATAGGGTCCTCCTCAGTGACAGTGTGAGAGGATACGCAGAGGGAGAGGTTAGGACTCCTCCCCTGAGGGAGCTCGCTTCTGCGTGGGAGGGGCCCCTAAGATAGAAACCTTGGTCCACCTGTGAGAAGGGCAGGGCTGGAGGCCCGTTTAGGTGTAGTGGGGTGTGAAGACAGCAGATTCGCTCTGCCCGGAGATGGAAAAGCCTTCCCAGAGGTGATGCCAGGCCTGAGTCTTGAACACCAGGGTCCACCAGGGCAGAAGGGAAGGATGGCTGTGCCAGGGGAGAAGCATACCTGGCAGGAGGCGGACAGGTGAGAGAGGGGAGGGGCTGACCAGGCAGGTGGAGGCACAGTGGAGAGGACAGGGTGGATTTCATCCCGAAGGTTGAAGCTGAGGGTGACATGTCTCTGTTGTGTGTTAGACAAACCCATCTGGAATCATGTGGGGCGGGGGAAAGCAGGCCGAGCTGGGAGGCCTCTGCTCCGGTCCAGGGACGAGGAGAGGGGCGTTTGAGCTGCTGGAGGGAAGGGGAGGGTCAGAGGGCGGCTGCCGGGCCGTCTGCAGGACCTCACAGCACGGAGCTGGGACAAACAGGACAGAGCGTCCTTTCATGAGTCCTTTGTGACCCCACCTAGGTCACTGGGTGATGGGGCCCGAGCCCAGGTGTGGGTACGTGCCAGCTCCAGGGCGCTCACACACCTGGGCAGCTCCTGGGGCTCCCCGGCCTGCCCTCCCTCTGAGGAGTCCTCCCGAGAGCAGCTGCTCTTTATTTTTAAAACAAAAAAGTTCCAAATATTGTTGTCATTTTATAAACAACTCTAGAGGACAAGAAAGCGAACTAGCGTTAAGCTGTATTTTTAGACCTCAAAATCTATGTCCTGTCCTTAGCGGTCACCCACATGCGGTCGTGACCAGTGTATATGAGCTCTTTTGGCTCTTTCCGTCTAATGATATTTCCTGTGTCTGAGTCCCAGACAGAGCCATGTCACCTCTCTGCTTAAACCTGGTCCAAGATTGACCATCCCATCCGTCACTACTAATGTCTCCACTGCGTTCCATTCTGCCGGGTACACCTGGAGGGGAACCTGGGCGGGCCCGTCAACCCCTGGCTCGCCAGCAGCCTCTGCGGGGCCCAGCCCCTGAGCTGGTACGGGCGGGGTGGAGCCCAAAGACAGCAGTGCTTCCAAAGAGTGGACGTGGCGGGTGAGGAGGGAAGGATCCTGGTCACCCCCAAGCCTGCACTGCACGCTGGGCTGGACCTCCCTCAGTACCACCGACCATCCCCTGGGTCCCAGCCCGCTTGGCCTCTTCCCGGCCCAGTGCTTGGCTGCCAGCCAGAGGACTGGCTTCTGGTGTGGGTTTCTCAAAACCCCTGACCCCAAGTGGGCACTGCTAGGGGGCACCTGCTCCCGTGTTCTAGACACTGAGTGGGTGGAATCGAGAGCCTTTTTGCCCGCTCGTGTGGACACAGCCATTTTGGGCTTCTGGCCGCGCCTTCTGGGGCCGCGGATGGTCTTTGTTTCTCCTTCAGTCTCCTCCCCTTTCTCCCTCCTGCCTCCTGTTTGGCCGGATATCTGACCTTGTCCGAAGCATGAGGATGCCCGCTTCTCCCATCTACGCTGAGTATTATTTCAGACTTGTTTCTCCAGTTTAATGAGTGTATAATAGTATTTCAAACTTGTTTAAATTTTCATTTTTAATTGCTAACGAGACCACATTTTTTCCATGTTGCTGTTTATTCTTGGTATTTCCTTCTGCATAAACTGTTATGTCCACCTCTGTTGAGCGCTTATCAAGGGGAATTTTTATTTTGATCTTTATAATTTTATTTTTTATTTTTTTATAAATTTATTTATTTATTTTCGTCAGCTTTGGGTCTTCGTTGCTGCGCGTGGCCTTTCTCCAGTTGCGGTGAGCGGGGGCTGCTCTTTGTTGCGGTGCACGGGCTTCTCATTGCAGTCGCCTCTCCCGTTGCGGAGCTCGGGCTCTAGCGCGTGGGCTTCAGTAGTTGTGGCTCGCGGGCTCTAGAGCGCAGGCTCAGTAGCTGTGGCACACGGGCCTCGTTGCTCCGCGGAATGTGGGATCTTCCCGGACCAGGGCTCAAACCTGTGTCCCCTGCATTGGCAGGCGGATTCTTAACCACTGCGCCACCAGAGAAGTCCTGGATTACATTTTATTACTCAAAAGTTCTACATTTGAATATTTCTTTTTCCAGTTATATCATATCTGCATTATTTCTACTTATATTGATCACTTTTTAGTAGTTAGGAACTTATTTCCCATCTCTAGCAAGAATAAATAAGCTATTTTGTTAAAACCCCCAATTTGTAAAAATATTCGACTTTTACCCATTTGGAATTTATTATGAGGTTCATCCAACATTTGGTTCTATTCATAGTTTGAATTTATTTCTAAACTAGAACTGAATTACACTGATTCTTTCTTTCTATTTTTTTCTCATGCTTTATTTTGAAAATGTTCGAACAGAAAAGTTGAAAGAAGGATGTGATGAATACCCAGATACTCTTCACCTAGATTCACTGTTAACACTTTGTCACAATTGCTTTTTCTCTCTTTCATTTTGCCACTGATAATCTATCATCTGTCTCCTTTAATGTTGCTTTGCAGAAGCATTTTAAGTAAATGAAGACGTCTTGACATTTTCCCCATGAGCACTTCAGAGTGTAGGGACGAGGAGAGTCTCCTGTCTGAACAAGCGTCACCATCACACCTAAGACTGAATGCTAACTCGACAGTCATGTAACATTCAGTCCATGTTCAAATTCCCCCAGTTGTCCTCAAAATGTCCTTCCTAGCTTCTTTTTGTTTTGATCTAGGATCGAGTCGAGGATCACATATGGCATCTAGTTTGCCATTTTCCTGTTTCATCTCCTCGAAGTTAGAACCATCTCTGATTTTCTTTGCTTCTGTAAACCAACACTGACATTTTCTGCCAAGCCTGGGCCGGTTGTCCTATAGGCTGTCCCATCGCCTGGCTATGTCTGATTGTTTCCTCCCACTTTTGGCAAGGAGAGGTGATGGCGTGTACTCCTCAGAGCATCACATAAGGAGTCACATGATATCGGTGTGTCCCATTATCGGTGATGCTGAGCTTGATCAGTTGGTTAAACCCACGTCTGCTTGATCTCGTCAGTATAATGGTACTTTTTCCCCTTTATAGTTAATAAGTAGTCTGCGGGATGGTACCTTAGACAGTGTAAATATCTGGTTCTCAAATAGCTTCTCACACAATGGTTTTAGCATCCCTTGATGCTCCTTGCCCGCGTAAATTACACTGGTAGTTGCAAAATGGTGATTTTTCCTTCATTCCTTCTAGAGATAGAGGTTGTTCTGTGTAGAAGATTTCCTTCACCACCTTTCCTGAGTGTCGCTATGGACTTGTGGATTCTTTTCTTTCCCATGTGTTAGCATTACCATCGTTATTCCTTTTTGACGCTCTAAGATTTTTTTGGTCTTGTTTTTAATGCAACATTATAAATTTTGATCATTATTACTTGGTATATTTTAAAATTGATAAAAGTCAGCCATCATTACCTTTAAAAAAAAAAAGCTCTCTCTGATTCTTCACCGTTTATGGATTTTTAAGTATGTAAACACATTTTCAAGTTCTTTAATTGGTATTGCATTAAACTTATTAAATTAGAGAGTATTACCATCTTTATTATATATTTAGTTCTCCCAGTAGGAACAAAATATTAACATTAAAAATAAATGTCTTACAATTAGGCTAAACTAGTGTTTAGTATTTAATGTGTTTGGTTACTACTGAGAATGAAACTTTTTTCCCACTGATTTTTTTTTTTTCTAGCTGCATGTCACTAGCATATAGGAATGCAATTGCTTTTTGTAAATTTATCACGTATCTCCCCACTGGTATGAACTCACTTATTACTTGTCATTTTTCTGGTTGATTTCTTGAGATTTTCTAGGTAAGCAATCATGTCCTCTTCAAAAAGTAATAATTTCATTATGTCTTCTTTTCTTATATTTATGAGTCTAATGACTTTTCCTTTTTTATTAATTAATTAATTTATTTATTTTTGGCTGAGTTAGGTCTTCGTTGCTGCACGGGGGCTTTCTCTAGTTGTGGCGAGCAGGGGCTACTCTTCGTTGTGGTGCGCGGGCTTCTCATTGCGGTGGCTTCTCTTGTTGCGGAGCACGGGCTCTAGGCGCATGGGCTTCAGTAGTTGCAGTGCGTAGGCTCAGTAGTTGGGTGCACGGGCTCTAGAGCGCAGGCTCAGTAGTTGTGGTGCATGGGCTTAGCTGCTCTGCGGCATGGAGGATATTCCCGGACCAGGGCTCGAACCCATGTCCCCTGCATTGGCAGGCAGATTCTTAACCACTGCGCCACCAGGGAAGTCCCAACTTTTCCTTCTGAGATGGGACTCACACGCATTTCTAAAACTAGTTGGTTGTTTTATTATTTTATTTTTAAATTTATTTAATTTATTTATTTATTTTTGCCTCACCACGCGGCATGTGGCATCTCAGTTTCCTGACCAGGGATCAAACCCACGTCCCCTGCAGTGGAAGCTCAGAGTCTTAACCACTAGACCACCAGGGAAGTACCTAAAACTAGTTGGTTGTAAATCAACCATATTTCAATAAAAATTTTTAAAAAGGAAATTGTATAATATGAAACAGAATTTTTTAAATAAAACTAGTTGGAACCTGGGTGGGTACTGGAGACATGACCCTGACTTAGGAGGGCTCGGGAGTGAGGCATGCTGGGACGCTGGCCAGATGGCTAAGTTGCAAATTAAGGAAAACAGGCCAGGGTAAGTGCCTGAGCTGCAGCTGCCCTGGGTGCTCTCACAGACAGTGTCCCAAAGGCAGTGCTGCCGAGGCCGGTGTTGCTGCGGGAGGGGGTCTAATGCAGAGGCAAGAGGCTGGCAAGAGGTAGTCGTGCGTCTTGACTGGGGGTCAGGGGAGGACGCCAGCCTCCAAAGGCAGGGAGACAAGACAGCAGCAGCACAGCATGGGGATGGACAGACTGAAACTTGCCGGGCACAGATGACTGCAGAGCTGGTGTTGGGCAGCCAGAAGTGGCCGGAGGGCTGAGGTTGTTCCCTGCGCTCTGCTCTGGTCCTGGACTAGTTGGTGGAGCCAGTAGGTATAAGGGTTGGTGGCAGAAGCAGACCCCCATCATCCCTTTCTTATTAGGTTTTTAAATGGAGTGACCGTTGCTTACTACCATTGAGTGTAATGTTGGTACCTGGGTTTAGGTGTATCATCTTCAGCGCGTTAATAAAGACCACACCCTCCTTGCCCCATTCTCCTTTTGTTAGAATGTTATCCAAGACCAGATGGTACATTGTACCACATGTCTTCCCAACATCTATTAAATGTTTTAATGATGTTTGCTCTTTTCCCAGTTGAGGCAAAGAATTATGCTTGGAAGCGGGGAATCGCTGACAGGCCAGGCCTGGTCAGGTGCCCATCCCCAGAGGCGGGCCACCCAAACTCCCTGGAATGGGGAGGGGTAGTTCCCCAAAGGAAACCAGGGTGCACCTGGCAACGCGACGTTGGGCAGAGAGAAACAGCAGGCAGTGGGACCACGCTTGAGGAGCGTTTGTTTCTGTGGTTCTCTTGGGAGACAGAATGCGAGGACCAGAGCTGGGTTCGTGCACTGCTGTGTCCCCAGCACCCGGCCCAGCATGTGGCCCGTAACAAGGGCACAGTGAGTGTTACCTGAACGACTGAGGGAGTGAATAAAGGAAGTGCAAGGGGAGGGGGCCGGCCCAGTGCCCAGGAGCTCCGGCTCCTCCTGAGCTCCTCCCTGAACGTGTGACTTGGAAGCAAGGCTACCTGATGAGGGTTTGCGGGGCAGGAGGATTTTGTGGTCAAGGACTCAGGTTCTGGGCTGCATAGGCCAGAGGTCAGCTCCCAGCTTTCCGACTTGCTGGCTCTATGACCTGGGGTAGGTCTCTGAGCTTTTTAGCCTCATCTGGGAAATGGGGGTGCAGTGATGCTGTCCTCATAGGGGTATTGTGAGCAGGGAATGAAAGAATGAGGCAGAGCTCCGAGTGCCTGCTGCATCCTAAGCCCTTTATACAGGGAGGTTATTTTTACGGACCCTCTGTAGCTTTAGGGACATTTAGAAGAGGAAGCATGGCACTGGGTTTAACCACTGCACCGCCAGGGAAGTCCCCAATTCATTTAAAAAATTCAACCAATTAAAGAATGTGGAAAGAAGAGGTGAAAGGACTACCATCCCAGCGGAAGGAGGTAACCTGTGTTTACAGCTTCGTGACCAGCCTCCGGGCACAGTGTGCCTGGAACACACCCATTTATCTAGAGTTTGCCCTGTGCCAGGTTCCAGGCTAAGTCTCGATGTTTTTCCCTTTAAATCCTAACATCCCGCGAGGCAGATGCTATTGCTCAGAGAGGCTGAGTCAGTCACCCTTGGTCACACAGCTGGTAAATGGAGGAGGTGACATTAGACTGCCCCTGGGCTTGTGGCAGTGTTAACAGTCATCTACACACTTTTGTGCTGTTCCCTAGGCTATTTTTATTTCACTCAAAAATATATCAGGACAGCTGTCCCTTTCCTGGGAGCCTCCTGGGAGCTGGTCTGTCTCCCCACAGGACAGTCGGGTTGGGGAGCCGCGGAGACATTTGCTGAAGGCATGGACAGAGGGACAGAGGGATGCACAGGCCAGTTTACCTCAGAGACCACCTGGGCTTCTAACCCTTTCATTCCTATGCAGACACCAAACAAAGCCCTCTTGGGTGGCCTAAGGGTCTCTGGTCAGCAGAAGCCAGGCTGTGGATGAGGGGCCGCCTGGTGACAGTGGGACGCACTGGGGGTCTCATAAAGGAGGGCATTTTCAGCCCTGGAGGTGGTGGCCTGGGTACCATGTGACTGGCCCTCCTGGCCACCTGGCCAGAGGCACCCCAACCCCAGGGCCCCTCTCGGTTGTGCGCTGAGCGCTTCGCTCACGCAGCCACCCTCCCACCACCGCCTTTAACCCCTGCTGCTCCTAAACGAGGGGTCCTTCATCTGTCAGCACCCCGCCCCCCCCCCAACGAGCCCACCGCTTTAAGAACCAGGAACCAATGCAAAATGGCTTATATGCTGAGGAAATGTATTCTTTGTCCAAACACTTGGGTCCAGTGTTAGGGCAGCTCCAGGGCTAGTTCCTTCAGAGCCTCAGAGGCACCATCCAGGACCCAGCCCCATTCCATCAGCTCCCGCAGGGAGGCCCAGGGTGGCGTCTCCTCTCTAAGAGGTCAAGGGCGGGGAGCCCTTCCTGGGAGTTGTCTTTTCTTTTTCCCATCATCAAAGAAAACCTCTCTCAGAAGCCTCCTGCAGATGTTTCCTCATGTCTCATTGGCCAGAAATGTACAACATGCTTTTGCCTAAACCAATCACTGGCAAGGGGGCTGAGCCCACCTGACTGGCTTGGTCCAATAAGGACTTGTGCCCTGGGGTTGAGGTGCCCCAAGGCAACTGTTCATCTCAGCCACATCAGGGCTGCCCAAAGGGGAGGGAGAAGAGGAGGGGCAGCATAGAGGTGACCAACAAGATCTGCTTCAGTCCTTGTCATAATTTCTTTTTTCTTTTTTTTAATTATTTTATTTTATTTTTGGCTGTGTCTTGTCTTTGTTGCTGCGTGTGGACTTTCTCTAGTTGTGGCGAGCGGGGACCACTCTTCGTTGCGGTGGCTTTTGTTGCGGAGCTCGGGTTCTAGGCGCGCAGGCTTCAGTAGCTGTGGCTCGCAGGCTCTAGAGCACAGGCTCAGTAGTTGTGGTGCACGGGCTTAGTTGCTCCGCGGCATGTGGGCTCTTCCCAGACCAGGGCTCGAACCCTTGTCCCCTGCACTGGCAGGCGGATTCTTAACCACTGGGCCTCCAGGGAAGCCCCTTGTCATAATTTCTTGACTTTATAGAAGAGGGGAAGTAAAAGGGTCAGAGCAGTTGAGTAATCCCCCAGGGGCACACTCCAGGGTTCCCACGCCATTTATGTACCGGGTCCCTCGCGAAGCTGCCTTGGATGGAGACATTTGCTCCCAGCCCTTTACTTCATCTAGTTCTCCGATTTTCTTCTCTTTATCCGCCTAACCCCTTGCCCACCCCCAGACTTCCCTGGGAAAACATTACAATCCTACAGACTTCAGAGCGGAAGAGACCTTCGATATTAATGGCTCCAATGCACTCATTTTCCAAATGGGGAAACTGAGGCCCAGAGAGGGAGGGGTCTCTCCAAGACCACTCTGTGAGGTCATTGATGGCAGAGCTAGTACGGGACTGAGGGCCAGGGAAGCACAGCATCCCTGAGACTCGCAAAGGGGCTTGGAGCCGCCCTACTTTACCACCTTCACCCTCACTGCAGGCCACCCCTCAGCCTCCCTGCTGGCTGGCTGGCCTCTCCCTGCCGCTGCCAGGGTGGAGGCTCACCGCCACGCCCCTCTTTATGCCCCTCTGCACGGGACACTTCCATGGCGCTCTACACTCTATTGGGTCCTTTTCTGAGCCACAGTCTCACTCGAGCCTCACAGTAGTCCTGTGGGCTGGTCAGGAGTGCGCTGTAGACGTGCAGGCTGAGGCCTCAAGGTCACACCATGGGGACGTACTGAAGCCCCCGCGGAGCCGGCTTTACTGGCGAGTAAGCTGTGCAGTCACTCGGGGTTTAATGCCCTGCGGTCACCATCTTGAAATTGCAAATGAATTTTGAACGAGGGGCCTGGTGTCTCCATTTGCACTGACCCCACGAACTACAGAGCTGACCCTAAGCCCCCAGCTCCTGACTCCTCAGGATGCTTCGTACAAGGCGCTTTTCCCCACCCACCTGTGGCCCAGTCAGGGCAAGTCTGGCGGGTTGCGTGGGACAGCCCTTCCCGGGGGGAGAGTGGGCTTCTGGAGGCTGGGGGTGGTCTGCAGCTGGGTCCAGAGAAGCAGGGCCTGGCAGGACCACTTGGGAAGCCCTCCCTGTCCTTGTCTCCAGCTGGTTTTGCTGAAACTCTGGCCTGACTTCCCTCCCCTCCCTCCCCCGCTCCTGAGAGTTAATGGAGAGGGCGGCTGGCTGCCTCCCCTCCCCTGTGCCCTTTGTCCCTTGGGGATGGGGGTAGGGGCCCCAGAACACAGGGCCCCATTGTGTGCCCTGACTGTCAGGCAGCTGGGCCGCCTGGGAAAGTGGATAAACAAGCAGCCCTGAGCGGGTGGCCCTGAGGCCAGGAGGGGAGGACAGGAACCCCTGGGGCGGTGGGAAGGAGCTGGAAGTGACCCAGCTCTTTCTATCCGGATGCCTGACACCTAGGAAGCGCTCCTCAGCTGGGAGCCGCGTGCTTGTGACTGTCACTGCTGTGTCTGTGCTTCCAGACCTCGGGCATAAAGTGTAGCCTCCTGGGCGTGGCTTCCAAGCCCTTCTACTTCAGACCCTGTTCCCTCTCTCCCTGGCCTCATTCTTGATGACACCCCGCTTCCCATATGCTCACCCCACCTTGCCTCCCACACGCCAGAACTCGCCTTGACTGGAACCCCTCTCTCCACTCTGCTCCCTTTGCAGCCGGCCACATCCTTCCCCACCAGTCCCCTCCCAGTGGAATACTGTCTAGCTAATCCTGGGATTCAGGATGCCCCCGTCCATGTTCCTTACCCCAGTGGGTCTCAGCTCCACCAGCTGCCTCAGCCCCTCCAGGGGGCCTCCTCCCCAGAAGCACTTTGAAGGTAGTCTAAGCTCTGTGTGGGACACAGGATTCCCAGTGGTGGTCGCAGGGCTCCTGCCAGAACTGAAAGCACTTCCTGGCCTGGCCCAAGGAACCCTGACCCTCCAGGGGCCTGCGCCTCCCCTCTTTACCTGCCTGCCTTCCTTTGCGGCTGCTTTTTTATGCTGGGAGTATCAACTCTGCCCTCCCCCAAGCCCATCCCTGGAACTCCTTTTGCTGGTGCAGAAAACTTCAGGGGCTCAGCCCAGCTGGGGGTCCCCCTAGGGCAGCAGGACTTCCCAGGATGCCCACGGGCCCAGGAAGGGAAGCAGCCTGGGGGGTGGGGGGGACTAGGGGTGGGAACTTGGGGTTTGGGGGTTACTGTGGCATACTGGGGAGCAGAGCAGAGGCCTGTCTAAAGAGCATGCTCTAACACAAATGTGACCCGTTGTTGCTGTGGGGAAGTGTTTCCAAATCTTCAAGAAAAGTCAGATACCCCACTCTGTGTGTGCAGTTTCCTTGATTAAAAAAAAATATATATATATTTTAGGACTTCCCTGGTGGTGCAGTGGTTAAGAATCCGCCTGCCAATTCAGGGGACACGGGTTCGAGCCCTGGTCCGGGAAGATCCCACATGCCGCAGAGCAACTATGCCTGTGTACCACAGCTACTGAGCCTGTGCTCTAGAGCTCGTGCGCCACAACTACTGAGCCCGCGAGCCACAGCTACTGAAGCCCACGCGCCTAGACCCCTTGCTCTGCAACAAGAGAAGCCACTGCAATGAGAGGCCTGCGCACCGCAACGAAGAGTAGCCCCCACTCTCTGCAACTAGAGAAAGCCCGCACGCAGCAATGAAGACCCAATGCAGCCAAAAATAAATAAATTTATTTTAAAAAATATATATTTTTTAGGACATCCCTGGCGGTCCAGTGGTTAAGACTTTGCCTTCCAGTGAAGGGGTGCAGTTTCGATCCCTGGTCGGGGAACTAAGATCCCACATGCCGTGCGGTGCAGCCAAAAAATAAAAAATAAATAAATGAAATTTAAAAAATTTTAGCTTTACAAATAGTAAATTTCACTTTTTGTTGGGGGAGGGGACATATGATTCCATGAGTTTTAATATTTGCATAGATTCCTGTAACCACCACCACAATCAGGGTACAGGACAGTTCACCCCCCAGATTCCCTGGTGCTGCCCCTTTGTATTCAAACTCTCCCCTCCTTCTTGCCCTTGACAGCCGCTGACCTGTTCTCAGTCTTTATAGTGTTGCCTTTCTGCGTCAGTGGAATCGTCATATGTAACCTTTTGAGACTGGCGTCTTTGGCCCAGCATAATGCGTTTGAGATTCATCCATCTGTTATCAGTTGTTCCTTTTTATTACAGAACAGTTTGCTTATCCGTTCCCTGTCGGAGGACATTTGAGATATTTCCAGGTTTTGGCGATTGTGTATAATGCTGTTATAGACATTCGCGTATAGTTTTTCGTGTGTGAACATCAGTTCTCCTTCCTCTGGACTAAGGAAGGTCCCTTCTATTCTGAGTTGGCTGAGAGTTTTTATCATGAATGGATGTCAGATTTGTCAGTTGCTTCGTCTGCATCGATTGAAATGATTGTATATTTTTTTTCTTTAGTCATCTTTCGATTCCATCGGTTGACGTTGCAATGTTGAACCAGCCTTGGGGGATAAACCCCACTTGGTTTTGGCTGTGTTGTATCATTCATATATAAATAAATTTACTTATATATAAATAATATACAAATGTATATTCTGCGGGTTTGCACAAACGTGTAATGACATATGCCCATCATTAAACAGTGGTCCCTCAGTATCCCTGGGGGATTGGTTCTAGGACCCGCGTGGATACCAAAATCCTCAGATGTTCAAGTCCCACAGTTGGCCCTCTGTATCCGTGTTCCCTCTGTATTTGTGGTTCTGCATCCACAGATTCAACTAACCACAGATCATACAGTACTGTATGTAATTTATTGGAAAAAAAATCCACATATAAGTGGACCCATGCTGTTCAAACCCGTGTTGTTCAAGGGTCTGTAATATCATACAGAGTATTTTCACTCCCCTAAAAATCCTCTGTACTTATTAACCTATTAATTTTAAAATCTGTAAGACGGAGAGGTTTGGGCCAAGGTGGCAGAGTAGGAAGACCCTGAGCTTACCTCCTCCCATGGGCACACCAAAATCACAACTACTTACAGCACAACTATCAATAAGAATGACCTGAAAACTAGCAGAAAAGATCTACTACTGAAGATGTAAAGAAGGAACCACAGCAAGACGGACAGGAGGGGTGGAGACGCAGTAGAGTCAACACCCACACTCCCGTGTAGGTGGCCCACGAACAGGAGGATAATCATAATTGCAGAGGTTCTGCCCAAGGATCGAGGGGTCTGAGCCCACGTTGGGCTCCCCAGCCTGTGGGTCCCGCATCTGAAAGATGAGCCCCCAGAATGTTTGGCTTTGAAGGGTAGCAGGGCTTGCTTATAGGAGAGCCAGACGGCTGTAGGAAGTAGAGACTCCGCCCTTAAGGGCGCACACAAAATCTCACACTCCAAGACCCCAGACGGAAGCGGTCATTTGACAGGAGACTGGGTCAGACCCACTTGCTGATCTTGGGGAGCCTCCCAGAGAGGCAGGAGGCAACTGGGACTCACCCTGGGGACACAGACACTGGCAGCAGCCATCTTTGGGAGCTCATTCTACCATGTGGGCACTGGTGCTGACAGGTGCCCTGCTGGAGTCCTCCCTCCTGCTTGCTAGCCCTGAGAGCCGGCCACGCCCACTAGCTGGTCAGCACCAGTCCTGGGACCACCCTAGGCTAAGCAGGTAGCTGAGCGGGGGACACAGCCCTACCCCCCAGCAGGCTAGCTGCTGTAGGCACCCTGAGCCTCCCAGGCACCCTGGGACCTGGCCCTCCCCACCAGTAGGCTAGCAGTAGCCCTAGGACCTCCAGGACCCCAAAGCTAGTTGTAGGGACCCAGCCCTGCCCACCAGCAGACTGATACCAGCTCCAGGACTCCTGGCCCCCCACCAATGACCCCAGGACCTGGCTCCACCAACCAGTGGGCTGGTACTAGCCCATAACCCTGTGCTCTGTATCCAGCCATGCCCACCAGTGGCCAGCAGCCTCCACACTAGGTAGGGCCTGGCAACCAATTGGGGTGGAAGCCAGCCATACCTCCCAGTGTGTACACAGTAGTCAGCCCACCACAATAGAAGGGACTGTGCAGCCCACACAGGGGGCACCCCTAGAGTATACAGCTGTGGTGACCAGAGGGGAGTGCGCTGCTGGGCCCCATAAGACATCTCCTACATAAGGCTAGTTCTCCAAGGTCAGGAAATGTAACTGACCTACCTAGTACATAGAAATAAAAAGAGAATTAGGCAAAATAAGGCAACTGAGGAATATATTCCAAATGAAGGAACAAGATAAAACCCCAGAAGAAGAACCAAGTGAAGTGGAGATAAGCAGTCTACCTGATAAAGAGCTCAAGGTGATAGGCATAAAGATGCTCGATGTACATGTTGAGTATGTGCTCAGTATGGTCAGAGCACACACTTTAGATGATTTCAGTTCTTTTAAATTTGTTAAGTTTTGTTTAATGGCCCCAGGATATGATCTATCTTGGTGAATGTTCCATGCGCCCATGAAAATAATATGTCTTCTACTGTTATTAACTGAGAGTTCTATAAATGTCAATTAGGTTAAACTGGTTAATGGTGTTGTTCAGTTCTTTTATATCCTTGTTGATTTTCAATCTAACTAGTTTTATTGATGACTGAAGAGAAGTGCTAAAGTCTCCAATGATAATTGTCAATTTGTCTGTTTCTCTTTTCAGTTCTGTTAGTTGTTGCTTCACGCGTTTTGAAGCTCTGTTGTTAGGTACGTGCACATTTAGGATTGTTATATCTTCTTAGTGAGTTGACCCTCTTATATAATGTTCCTCTTAATCTTTGGTAATTTTCCTTGCTCAGATTAGATCATTTCTACTGCACTGTTTTCAAGTTCACCAACTGTTTTTTCTGTCATCTCCATTCTGCTACTGATTCCATCTAGTGAATTTTAAATATTTCAGTTATTGTATTTTTGCATTCCAAAATTTCCATTCAGTTCTTTTCCATAGCTTCTATTTTTCTGCTGAGAATTTCTATATTTCCATTTGTTTTAAGAGTGGTCACCCTTCCTTCATGGAATATGGTTATAATTGCTTTAAAGTCTCCATCTACTAATGGTAACATCTGGGTCGTCTTGGGGTTGGTATTTATTATCTTTTCTCTTGTGCATTGCTGAGGTTTTCCTGTCTCTTTGCATGTCGAGTAATTTTGGATTGTGTCCTGGACATTCTGAATATTATATTATGAGACTCTGGGTCCTGTTAAAAATACTCTGAAGAATATTAATTTTTGTTTGTTTGTTTTTAATCAGGAAATCAACCCAGTTAGGTTGAAACCTCAGATCCCAACCTGCCCTCTGAGCTGCTCAGTCAGTTTAGTTCTCAAAGCCTTTGAAGTGCTCTTTGGGTCCACCTCAAGTGTGCACTCTCCTGGGGCCGGTCTGTTCACTGTCTACTCTGTAGTTCAGTTCTCAAAGCCTTTGGCATACTATTTTGGGTTACTTCCATGTATATGCAGCTCAGGAGTGGGCCCAGGACTTCAAGTACAACTTATCGGATCCTAATCTCAAACTCTCTCTTCTCTGTGATCCTTGCCCCCCACGAGCTCCCAGGAGCCCCTCTTCCTGGTCCTTTGGTTAGAAATCTGAGGTCTTGGCCACCCTGTGCTGTTTCACACCTTCCATGACTGGTCTACCTGCAGGATGCATTGGTGCGAGGAAAAAGAGAGAAACGTGTAACAGGAATTCCCCCTCCCCATTTTGACCACAGGGACCGTTTTTCCAAGTGTATCATTCCACAGAGAAAGATTTTCCTCCTCTCCAAGTTTTAGGTGCCTTCCTGGCTGCCGTAGCTGCTGCTACCACCCACCTCTGAGACTGCAGCTTGGGGTGGGGCTGGAAAATGGAATTAAAAACAAAAACAGAAACAAAAACGGCATTTCTCCCACTCTCTCTGTCCCAGAAGGGCCCCCTTCCCTGACCTCTCATTAAAAAGAGAGAGTTTCGGGGAATTCCCTAGTGGTCCAGTGGTCAGGACTCCACATTTCCACTGCAGGGGGCACGGGTTCGATCCCTAGTTGGGAAACTAAGATCCTGCATGTTGCGCAGTGAGGCCAAAAAAAAACTAAAAGAGAGGGTTTCTTTTGGAGCTTTTTCTGTTCGTATCTGCTGCGCAGTTCTGCGGTTTGAGCTACCTGAGTCTAGGCTGGAAAATATGTGAGAAAAAATAAGTCAGGGGGCTTACCACCGTATTCATCTTACTTCAAGGTTTTTGGTTTGTTTTTGGGTTTTGTTGCTGTTGTTTACTTCAAGTTTTAACTTTTCTCCTAGTTTGCCTGCTATGATTTACTTTGCAGAGTCCTTGTATAGTTGCTTTATGTATCCTGTCCAGAGTTTTTAGCTATAATCAGTGAAAGAGACAGAGTGTCGTGTGACTGACTCCATCTTAACCTGCACCAGAAGCTTCTTGGAGCTTGGCAGTTCATTTTAGATATTTAAGTCTGTCTACAGGCCTCATTTGGGATGCTAGTTGGAGACTTGAGCTTTAGCAATACAGCATTTGAAATTACACTTTTTCCTTTAAACATTCAAATTTTTTTGCCACTGCGCTAAAAAACCTTTCTTTTTTTTTTTGTTGGCTGCGCTGCGTGGCTTCTGGGTTCTTAGTTCCCGAACCAAGGACTGAACCCGGGCCCACGGCAGTGAAAGCGTGGGGTCCTAACCCCTGGATTGCCAGGGAATTCCCTAAATATTCAAATTCTGAAACAAAGGCTCTTTGGACTCAGTTTTTCTAGGTGAAAAGACAGCAGAATTGGGAATTCCCTGGTTAAGGCTCTGCACTTTCACTACTGTGGGCCTGGGTTCGATCCCTGGTTGGGGAACTGAGATCCCATACGCCAGGTGGCGCAGGCAGAAAAGCAGAGACAGAGCAGAATACAAGTTTATCCTTTCTCTGGTGAGAGCAAGCCCCAAACTTGTGATAGTAATAGTGATTATCATTATATTAGTAGAAATAATAGTAATTATTGGTTAAGAGCACAAACTCTGGAGCCAGGCAGCCTGTGTTCAAGTCCCAGCTCTGCCACTTACTAGCTGTGTGACCTTGACCCTGAATGACTTGGCCTTCCTGAGCATCAGCGCCCTCACCTGTACAATGGGCATAATAATGGTATCTTCTTCTGAGGTGGTTGTGAGGCTTCGTTGAGTTTGTATGTATACAGTGCTTAGCGCAGGCCTGGCATCAAAGAGGAGTTACTAAGCATTTGCTTGGTTAATAATTTAATGGCTAACCTTTATTAGACCTGCAGACTCAGCCAGCTTATCTCCCTTGTTCAGATAATAGCTCACTTGAGTCCGTCTGGCTTGCACGTGTCAAAATTGGGGAGGCGGGGACTTCCCTGGTGGCGCAGTGGTTAAAAATCCACCTGCCAGTGCAGGGGATACGGGTTCGAGCCCTGGGCCGGGAAGATGCCACATGCCACAGAGCAGCTAAGCCAGTGTGCCACTACTGCTGAGCCTGTGCTCTAGAGCCCGCGAGCCACAACTACTGAAGCCCGCGTGCCTAGAGCCCGTAACAAGAGAAGCCACCGCAATGAGAAGCCCGCGCATTGCAACGAAGAGTAGCCCCCGCTCACCGAAACTAGAGAAAGCCCACGCGCCGGAACGAAGACCCAACGCAGCCAAAAATAAATAAATAAAAATTAGAAAAAAAAAAAAAAGAAATTGGAGAGGCGTGGGTGGCCGGGCCCACACTCAGGGAGGATCTGGCTGGTGATCAGTCAGAGTTCAGTGGCCGTGAAGCTCTGAACATCGTCTGGTCTGAGCTAGAAGAGGTGTGACCTCGGGGGAATGAGTGGGGAAAAGAATCAGCCTGAAGAGAAAGGCAACCGAAATAGAAGGGGAAGCCTGCTAATTGTGTGGCCTGAAAAAGGAGGATCAATATTTTACTGCCAGGGAAACAACCAGTTTCCCTGGCAACCAGGTCAGCAGCCCAGCTGTGTGAGCTCCAGCAACAACAGCTGCTTCGCCGCCCCTGGCAGGCCCAGTGCGCCCAGCCCTCCAGCCTGGGAGCCCGGCGCGCCCCCAGCGCAGCCCAGCCCTGCGTGGTGTGTGCGCCCCGCTCCCACAGCCCGCGGGCAGGCCCCCAGCATCTGGAGCTCCGGTTCACCACGAAGACCACCTGTGGGTGGTTATTTGCTGTTCTCACCGTGTGACCTTGAGCAAGCCCTCCGCCTCCCGTCGACTTGGCTTCCCCGTCTGCCGAATCGAGGGCTGCGTCAGCTGAGCGCACCCGTGCCCTCGGGGGTACCAGCAGAAGTTTATCCAGTGTCCAGGAAGGTTGACGCTCTTGGTGATCAAGGTGAGGGGTCCCAGCCCTAGCGGGTAATGCTACTCCATGTACAAGAGGACGGAGCGGGGCGGGGATTGAAACATACTTTGGTGCAACCTGGCAAGAGCCTGCCTCTGTGGAAGGCAGTAGGGTGCAGAGGCTGATAACTCGGGTCAGCAGGGCTTGGGGGTCATGGAAGAGTTACCACTACAGGGATTCTCTGAGTCTGGGGTCCCCAACTCCCGGTCCGCGGACCAGCACCAGACCGCGCAGCAGGAGGCCAGCGAGCGAAGCTTCATCTGCCGCTCCCCGTTGCTCCCCATTGGTCACATTACTGCCTGTATACCCATCCCCCAGCTCCGTCCGTGGGGAAAATTGTCTTCCACGAAACCGGTCCCTGGTGCCAAAAAGGCTGGGGACCGCTGCTCTAAGTGTCCTAACCTCTCTAAATGTCTGAGCCTCAGTTTCCTCAACTGTGAAGTAGCTGCTATTAAGGCTGGTGTGAGGATCAGAGGAGATGAGTCCAGGGACTTGCCTGGCGGTCCAGTGTTAGGACTCCGCACTTTCATTGCCGAGGGCCCAGGTTCAGTCCCTGGTTGGGGAGCTGAGATCCTGCAAGCTGCCCGGCGCGGACCAAAAAAAGAAAAAAATGAGGCTAGTCCAGCCAGGGTTCATGGCGAGCCCTCGGTGAGCCCTGCCTGTTTCCTACAGGGCTGTATAATGGTTGGTGTGGCACCTTCATACCCACTGCTTGCTTGGACCTTCACTCTTTGAAGAGCCCTGTGGGAGCCCTGGACCCACCGCTCAGCGGTGTTCCAGGGACTTTGCAGTGGTCCCCAGGACCCCATCTATCTGCCTGTCATCGAGCACCCTGGCACCTCTGCTCCAGGCTGGCTTTCCCTGGAGGCAGGGGGACAGATAGCCTGGCCCCACCAGTGTCTCCCAGCCCTGGGGAGCTACAGACTCCATGGATTACAGAATCTGAATCTGAATCCACAGCCTGCTGCCCCTTTCATGGATCTGAGGTTGGGCCTCCACATCAGCCATTCAACACTCGGTGACGACTCTGCCCTTTGGCTTCCCATCAGAGATAATTAAAGCATAACCCCAACCTTGGAGAGGACTGTAGGGGTGCGCACCGGGAGCCCCAGCCCATCCCTGCATTCATAGACCCCCTAGAATGCCGCTGATGAGAGGGCAGGAGGAGAGGAGGCGGGGCACCAGCTGGGAGGGTGGGTGGGTTCCCCTCGGCCCTGAAGGTGGCACCTGGGCATTTCTATTCTCAGAAGCCACATCATTGCCTGGCAGTGTCAGAGCCTGCCTGGCTGGCAGTGTGGGGACAGCTGCAAAGCTGAGGAGGCGCCGGCCAGGGCGGGAGCTGGCAGAAAGCCACCTTCCTCCTTCTCTGGAATTCTTCCAGCCTTTCCCAAGGGCCTGCTAGGTGCCAGGTTCAGGGGGGGTCACAGAGAGACGATGCACAGCCTCTGCCCACCCCTCACCCCCAGAGTCACAGCCGAGTGGAAAAGCAGGGTCAGCTGGGACAGAGGTACAAGCTCAGGGCCACCAGGGTCAGGGAGGGAGGAGGGCTGCTTGTATGGGGTCTTCCCTTGCTCACTCATCTTCCAAACCCCACTGGGTGTGTCCCCATAATTGGAGCGGGCTTCAGACCCCTGCAACTGCCGCACTAGAAAAGTGTACTGTGGGCGTGCAAGAAACGTGGTCCTGTGGATAGGTGAATCCCCCAGGATGGCTTGGGCTTCGGAGAATGTGGTGGGCGGTATGGTGGGCTGGAGGGTGTCTGCCGTGACAGTATTAACAATAACAACAGTGACGGTAATCCTTTCCCTACATGCTATGTGTACAGTTTCCAAAGTGCTTTCATACCCTCCACCTGCAACCCAGCCCCAAAGGAGTCTGGGAAAGAGCTCATCCTTGCCCGACTGTGCTTTAGATACTGATGGTGATTACGGGGGGGAGGGGAAAGGTGCCTGGCCACCAGCATGTGAGAGTGCGTGCACGTGTGTGTCCACGTGACCGTGTGTGATTAGCCAGAGGGGCCAGCAGCTACCATCACCCCCCAGCAGAGTGCCCGGCTTACAGGCGGTACCCAGTCGTCCTTATTGAATAAATAAGTAAACGAATGCTTGCAGGTGTGCTGTAGAGGGGCTGCCACTAAATTACAGGTTGATTTAGAAGTGGGCTTCTGGAAGAAATATCAAGAGGCTGCATTGCAGGTATTGGAACTCTCAGGGGGAAAAAATGGGTTCTGACAAAATCGGCCATTGACAAAAACTAGGAAAAAATACCCAGAGCTCACAAGTTTGAAGTCAGATGCTCTGATCAAAGACTAAATTGAGACATCCTTACAGAGAACAATTTGGCAACTGTTATCAAAAGGCTTAAAAACTTAGATGTCTTGTAGAACCATTTCTTTTCATTTATTCACCAAATATTTATGAAGCTTCTATTACATGCCAGTAATGGTGGGAGCTACAAGGTACGCAGTGGTGATGAAAATAAACATGATCCTTGATCTGAAGGAGCTTACTTTCTAGAGGGGTGGGGGGAAGCTACAAATTAATAAAATTATCACATAAACATATAATTACGTATTGCAACAAATGGTTCTGAAAGAAAAGTATAGGGTGCTACAAGGCAGGGTAACAGTGGGGTAGGCCCTAATTAGATGGGCGGGACAGGCTTGTCCAGGAGAAACATTTCATAGAGGTATAAATGGAGACCTGTGGGATAAACAGACATTGCCAGATGATGAGTGGGGAGGACAAGCATTTGAGATATAGAGAACAGTATGTGCAAAGGCCCTGAGGCAGAAAAGAGCTTGGCTTGCTTGAGGAGCTGACTGAAGGCCAGTGTGGCTAGAATGCAGTGAGTGACAGAAACAGTGGGAGGAGATTTGACTGGAGGGGCCAGAAAATATACGGTGTTGTAGGCCATGTTGGGGAGTTCGGTGGGAAGGGAGGAAGTACGCAGTCAGGGAGTAGGACATTTGAGTGAGTGATGTTGGAGGAGGGACAAGCAACAGTGATGCCTGGGTCCTCCCTGTGGCCAAGGGGCCTGGGTGGCTGAGGTGGGATATGGGACAACAGGAAGTCAAGGTTCTCAAAGGCCAGGCAGTCCATTGGTCATTCGCACAGCTGTAGAACCCCCCAAAGATGAGTTGTAACAGCAAAAAGTTGGAAATGACCAAAATGCCCAGCTATTATGGGTGGTTAATAAGTAAATTATGGTATAGCTACTGGGCAGAATATTTATAACCACTAAAAATGTGAGTGGTACCCTCTGGGCAAGGAGGGGAGGTGTTTCTGATATACTGTTAAGTAGGGGAGAAACTTCCCAACATCAGGAACGGCAGATTCCTTTGGGCTACACCTATTTACACATTTATTTTTTTAACAATTTTTATTGAAGTATAAGGTACAAAGAGGACAGAAAAGTGCACTGGCCACAAGCGGACAGCTCAGCGAGTTTTCACTGTGTAACCAGACCCTAGATCAAGACAGAGAGACGACCCTGGTGTCTTCCTCCTGCACAGTTCTGCAGATGTAGCTGCTATCTTGACCATAATTGGCTTTGCCTTAAATCTTGATGTGTAATTTGTAATTCTTAAATAATGGATACGTATGTCACATAATTATTTCCTCCCTGTAGATCAAGGGTGTCTCAGAACTAGGAAAAAAAAAAGTGGTTAGAACTATGTGTTTTAAAGAAAAGTGGGAAAGGGGAGGGTTTTCGTTTTTGTTTTCAATTCATTAATTTATTTGTTTTTATTTTTGGCTGCATTGGGTCTTCATTCCTGTGCGTGGGCTTTCTCTAGTTGCTGTGAGCGGGGGCTACTCTTGATTGTGGTGCGCGGGCTTCTCGTGGTCGTGGCTTCTCTTGCTGCGGAGCACGGGCTCTAGGTACGTGGGCTTCAGTAGTTGTGGCTTCAGTAGTTGCAGCTCACGGGCTGTAGAGCACAGGCTCAGTAGCTGTGGTGCACGCGCTTAGTTGCTCCGTGGCATGTGGGATCCTCCCGGACCAGGCCTCCAACCCGTGTCCCCCACCCTGGCAGGCCGATTCTTAACCACTGCGCCACCAGGGAAGCCCAAGGGGAGGGTTTTGATACATTGTCTTTTCTAGAGTTTCTGCAGTGAATTTGTATTATTTTTGTATGAAAGAAGCTGCTAAGTTAAAAAAAATCAGTGTTTGTTTTCCACGTGCCAGTCTTAGAGAAATAACTCGGAGACGGAGACGGAAGCTCAGGCCAAACAAACCCGGGTTCTGAGCACTGCGGTGATAGGTTTGATTTTCCTCACTCGTGTCTGTCGACCTCAGAATAAAGTGGCCCCACCGCTGTCTGGGGCTGGCGCTGACCCCGCCGAGGGGGACAGGGCTAGGAAGGGGACTGCTGGCGTCCCCTTGGTTCAAGTGACAAACCCTCCCTCCCTCCCGGCCTCCCTGGCCAGCCTCAGGCCAGCTCTGTGAACTCCCTGGGGGCATTTCTGGGAGCCTCACACCTGTCCCTCCTTCCTTTCCACAGGTGGAAAAACTGGTGAAGTATTTGGATCCCAACGACCTGGGGAGAATCAACTTCAAGGACTTTTGCCGAGGGGTGTTCGCCATGAAAGGTGAGGTCTTCTGGGGGGAGGGGGGTCCTAGGGGCTCCCAGGATCCTGTCTGGCTGGGGAGGCTGGCATGGCTTGGGTTTCAGCTCAGATTCCCCCCTACGGGGGTCCCAGGAGCCCAGGATGGGTTCCAGAAGTAGGCTCTGCCTTTGACTCCCCCAGGGGGGGCCAAGGGGAAGGGACTTGGGCTCCCACAGCTGTGCCCGCTGGAGAGGGGCTGTGGGTGTCACTGAACCTCTGTCATGTGGTCCCACGCATGCAGCCAGGCATTTCTACCCTTCCTGTTGTCTGTCCCCATCCCGAGAATGGCCCCCTTCCCTTCCCTCCCCTCCCCTCCTCTCCCTTCCCCTCCCCTCCCCTCCTCTCCCCTCCCCTCCCCTCCTCTCTCCCCTCCCCTCCCCTCCTCTCTCCCCTCCCCTCCCCTCCTCTCTCCCCTCCCCTCCCTCCCCTCCCCTCCCCTCCTCTCCTCTCTCCCCCTCCATCTCCTGAGGGAACTCATCTCCCTCAAGGCTGACCAGACTCCTGAGGAGTTTCCCAAAACACAGGCTTCAGTTTTGAACGAGGACAGTTCAGAGCTGGTCCCCTCACCTCCCTGCCTCTGTTCTGAATTTCCTTCATTTGTTTCCTCCCCACTCCCTCCTCCTAACTCCTCCGAATTCCTTCCTGTCTTCCCTTTAGGGGGGAACATAAAAATCCCTCTCGTTTTCCCCCCACTCAAAGGCAGTTATGAGACGCCTGCAGGAATCAGAGTGTGGCCACTCGCTACTGAAGTGTTCATCTGGAGAGCGTGGTCCAGCTCACCAGCCCGTGAGGAGAACACAGTTTACGTCTGCAAGTCCCCGGGCCTTGCTGTTATCTGTGGAGGATGCCATGTTTCCCTGTCTGTGTGGCTCAGAGCAGCACGAAGCCTTCCCTGTGGGGTCCCTCAGAGTCTGGGAGGGTAGGAAGGAAGCAGGAATTCCTTGCGTAGAAGTGAGGGGCGAAAGGAAGTGAGCAGAGAGGTTGGGGGGACTGTGCACGGCAGCCCCAGGAAAGGTTTCTGAATGGCGTTGCTTGACTCAGTAGGGCCGCCACTAACTGTGCCCGGCATGTCCCCGTGCTGGTGCTTTGCAGGTCTGACCTCCTGTTTGCTGTTCTGAGACCAGTTCCAATGTGTGGAGGTGAGGGGTTCCTCCCATGCCAACGAACAATTTTCTCACACCAGCAGGGTGTCCGAGGAGAATTCAGCTCAATTCTGACACCGTCTACCTGGAGGTAGCATCAGATTCCACAGGTTAAGGGCTCAGTCCTGTAAGACTGTCTCCCCACCCCCATTTCAGACGCCCGTCACAAGCCCAGGCTGTTACCTATGCTTCTGACCAACCGGCTGTAAGTCAGAGGTTCCCACGACCCCCTCCTTGGGTTGGGTTAATTTGCTGGAGCGGCTCACGGAACTCAGAAACATTTTACTCACTAGATTAGCGGCTTATTGCAAAAGGATACGACTCAGGAACAGGCAGGTGGAAGCGGCGCGTGGGGCAAGGTGTGGGGAAAGGTGCAGGTCAGCCATGCTCTCTCGGAGGGCACGACTGTCCCCAAATCTCCATGTGTTCACCAACCCGGAAGCTCTCCGAACCTGGTCCTTTTGGGTTTCTGTGGCACCTTCATCATAGTCGTGATCAATGAAATCACTGGACATTGGCGATTGATCCAACCTCCAGGCCCTCACCGCTCCCTGGAGGTCAGAGGTCAGAGGTTGGGACTGAAAGGTCCAGCCCTCTAATCACCTGGTTGGTTCTCTTGGCAACCAGCCCCCATCCTTAGGTGGGTCCACAAGTCACCTCATTAACATAAAAAGATACCTTTGTCACTCTCAACACTTAGGAAATTCTGAGGGTTTTGGGAGCTGTGAGTTACAAACTGTGAATGAAGGCCAAATACGTATTTTCTTATAAATCACAATATCACACCTCCTTTGTCCGTTACGATTTGGGGGCATTTGTTCAGGGGAGGGAGGCCAGCTGTGTAATGAGTCAGCAGCAAGTAGCGCCACCCTGAAGGTGGCCTTCCATGTTCTGGAGTTTGCAGGGTTGCAGAGGGCCTCAGCCTCGCAGCCCTGGACTGTGTGTGTTTGGAGTCCCTGTGAGCCAGGCAGGGAGCATGTTCTTATATCCCCTCCTCCAGGAAGGCCTCCTGGATTCTCTTTGCCCCAGCCTCCCCTCCGCAACTGGGAGTCTGTCTTCTGTGTGTTCCCTGATGCTGTTAGTCCCAGTGGAAGAACATCTGGAGGGCAAGGACCTGTCTCGGCTCCCTCTGCCCAGCCCTGGACTGGCTTCTCTAAGGACTGGGTGCCCCATCTCTGCCTCTGAATGATCAGCTGGTCTCTTGGAGACTTGGGGCCTCTGCCTCCCTGCAGCCCTACCCACCCAAGGCTTACTCATCAGAAGCAAAGCTGCCCAGGGAATTCCCTGGCAGTCCAGTGGTTAAGACTCTGTGCGTTCACTGCCAAGGGCCCAAGTTCGATCCCTGGTCAGGGAACTAAGATCCTGCAAAAAAAAAAAAAAAAAAAAAAAAGAAGCAAAGCTGCCGGGCTGGGCTGAGGCTCTGACCCTCCACTGCCTGTCTGTCCATCCACAGGCTGTGAGGAGCTGCTGAAAGATGTGCTGGCCGTGGAGAGTGCTGGGACACTGCCCTGCGCGCTGGAGATCCCAGACTGCGTGGTGCAGGTGAGAGGGGCGGCCACCGCGGAAGGGATGGGGAGCCTCCAGCCGCCCGCCTTACCTGCTTGGTCTTCCGTCTTCTTGCCTTTGCTTCGCCTTTTTGGTGTCAGGGAGACCCCAGAGCCCCCGCTGAGGGCCCTTTGCCTTCAAAGTCAAGAAAGAGATTTTGGAACCGGAGCAGTGCAGACCCTTGGGAAGCCACAGCAGAGGGTGTAAGGGCTGGGAGTCCTCACAGGGCACCTTCCCCCGCTCTGAGGTCCCGAGGAGAAGCTGAGCTCCAGAGGGAAAGTGGCAGGCTCGAGGTCAACAGCAGGCAGGGAGACAATTTTTCTCTTTTCTCCAACACCAGCTGGATGTCCAGCAATCCAGTCCACTCCCGACACTGACTGCCCAGAGGTGGTGCAGGCCCCGGGGCCAGAGCCTCAGCCCCGCTTGGGAGCTGCCACAGACGGGGCACCCAGGCTACGTGCACTTCTGCTGGGGCCAGCTACGAATGCAGGGTTCTCGCAACCCCCCTCAGGTTCCGTAGTTCACTAGAACAACTCACAGACCTCAGGAAGATACTCTGTTTATGATTATTGCTTTACTATAAGGGATACAATTCAGGAAAGACGCACGGGGCAAGGTATGTGGCCGGGAGGCGGGGGCCCTCTCCAAGGGTACCACGTCCCTGCACGGCAGTGCGTCACCAACCCGGAAGCTCCGGGTCTCATTGCTCTAGAGTTTGTATGACCCCGTCTGCAGCCCTCTCACCTCCTGCAGGTGGGCGTGGGTGGGGCTTAAAGTTCCCCACTTCAGATCACCAGTTTGGTCTTTGTGGTGTGACCAGCCCCATCCTGTGGGTCTCTGGGGATCCCACCTGAGTCACCTCATTAACATGAACTCAGGTGGGGTTGAAAGGGACTCCTTATGAATAATAAAATTCACTCCTATCGCTCAGGAAGTTCCAAGGTTTTAGGAGCTCTGTTCCAGGAAGTGGGACAAGGACCGCAGTCCCCATGGCTCTGTCTTACTGTCATCATCACCTAATGGTTTGTTTATTATGAAACTTTCATCGTTTTCCCAAACACTTGCAGAGTCATCTTACAGAGAATACAGTTCACGATGCCTGTACTGACAGTCTCTAGGGTCCCTTCTGGCGGAGACAGCCCGCCAGAAGGGCTGGAAGAGGATCGTCCTGGTTTGTCATCCAGGCTTAGCTCCAAAACCTCTTCCCCACCCTCTGGTTGGTGCCTCATCTGACCCCAAACATGAGTCTTTTCTATAGCTGAAGGAGGCCCAGGACCCCAGAGGTCACTTTGGCCAATGGCATACTTCTTGGGATCCAGCTGGGTGGTGGGCTCAGGGCTGGGACTGGGGGAGGGGGTCCCTACAGGGGGCTGTGGACAAAGAATGTAGGTTGCCACATCAGTAACAAAGGATGTTGTGGCCATGAAGCCATCAGCCACTGCAGCTGCTGCCCCCCGCCCTCAAACGGTGCCCCCTGAGGGGATTCAGGATGGAGAAAACAGGGTACTGGCCCTAGAGAGCTAAGGTGCATAAAGGAATGATTTCAGTGAGCCCAGACTCTTGCATCTTCCCGTACGTAGAACAGTGCTAAATTCATTAACTTGAGATGTCTGTTTTTCTTAAATTAATAGTAATCTTTTGATGTTTTGACTACCTGGTTTTTTTTGCAAAACTCCTGTATGTCCTGGTTCCTTCCTTACCTCTTAGGAACAGTCCCTCAGAGCTATCTGCCTGGGCGTAAGTCCTCAGTAAGTCTGCCAAATAAAACATAATTCTTGGGACTTCCCTGGAGGTCCAGTGGTTAAGACTCCGTGCTTCCACTGCAGGGAGCGCAGGTTTGATCCCTGGTCTTGGAACTAAGATCCCACATGCCACGCCATCGCGCAGCCAAAAAAACCCATAATTCTTGACTTTTAAGTTGTGCTTTTTTTTTTTTTTTTCTGCTTGACAGGGCCCTAATGCCCAGAGCTGCCCAGCAAAATGGTGTTACAGAAGGCCAAGGCTCAAAGGTGGCAGAGACCCAAGCCGGGTACCAGGGCCTCCAAGATAGGTCTCAGGTGGTTGGACCCCAGGGTGCGGTGCCCTCAGGGATGAGTGAAGAGAGCTGGGCTCCAAGAGGCGCAGAGGCCAGCAGTGAGGGCTCCAGGCCTGCCTCAAGGGGCAGCAGATGTGGGGTGAAGATGCATTTGGGCCTGACTGATGGGACCAGGACCAGAGCAGAGGACCCCAATGCAGGACGAACACTGAGAGTGTCCTGGGAGTCTTGGAGCGGGGCCCTCGTGGACTGAACAGGAAATGGGGTAACGAGGTGGGCTGTGGGACCAGCCAGAACTGGGTCCATACCGCGCTTTGGCCACTGATGAGCCCTGCGAACCCAGGCACGTTACTCTCAACTCCTCAGAGCCTGTAAAACAGGGCTCGCCGTACGCGTCTTGTGAAAATTCAGTGAGAAAACAGGCTGCTAATATGTGAGAATCCCTTCCTCCCAGTGCCGTGTCTTAGGGATTCGTGTGAGGAATGGTGCTGAAGTCTGCGTCTTTCACCCTTGGCTACCGGTGTTTCAAAATCACGTCAAAATAAAGGCCTGCATGTGAGGAGCTGGAGGTCAGAGTGGAGCCCTAGCCGGGCTTCCGCACCAGCCAGCGGTACCAGGGCCGGGTCCCGTTCCTGCAGCTGTGGGCTGCTTTCGTGGCCTCCGCACTAGGCCGGCCACACTGGCAGGTGGAGAAAAGGGGAGAGATAGGCATGGAGGAGTTGGCCTCTGAGAGAGTGCTCTTCTTTTTATTTATTTATTTTTTTTGGCTGTGTTGGGTCTTCGTTGCTGCGCACGGACTTTCTCTAGTTGAGGCGAGTGGGGGCTACTCTTCATTGCGGTGCGCGGGCTTCTCATTGCAGTGGCTTCTCTTGTTGCGGAGCACAGGCTCTAGGCACACAGACTCAGTAGTTGTGGCACACGGGCTCAGTAGTTGTGGCTCGCGGGCTCTAGAGCGCAGGCTCAGTAGCTGTGACGCATGGGCTTAGTTGCTCCGCGGCACGTGGGATCTTCCCGGACCAGGGCTCGAACCCGTGTCCCCTGCATTGGCAGGCGGATTCTTAACCACTGCGCCACCAGGGAAGTCCCAAGAGTGCTCTTCTTTTTAAAGCAATATTGTTTTCTCCACAATGCAACATGTGGAGGTTACAGAAAAGCAGAAAGATCAGGTCGGTCGAATCCCAGCAACCCCAGTGCCCCCCTCATCTCCTTTCTCGGGACTTTAGGTGTAAGCCCCTCCTTGTGAACTCTTTTCTGCCCCCAACCTGTCTGGCCCTGACAGGTGGCTCGGGTGGTCAGAGCCCAGCGAGGTGGCTGTTGATCCCTGGGCACGCTGGGCAGCCTTGTCCGTGAGCGCCCGGTGGGCAGCGTGGGGGGCTGGGGCTCTGTTCCTCACGACAGGCTCCTCGGTGCTGGGAGGGCTGAGGGGGCAGAGCGCAAAGCCAGCCTGCCAGACCAGTGGGCTCCCACAGTGAGGGGCTGAAAAGGCCTGGAGGCCCCGTGGTGTGAATGAATCCCTCCCTGCTCAGGCTCCTGCACCGTCTGGGCAGCTCCATTTGGCTAAAGGCCACGAGGGGCGAGGCCATAGCTCCTCAGGCTGGGGGGAGCTGAGGGGGCCGGCCTGGGGCACGTCCTCATCCTGCAGGCTCAGCCCTCAGGGTCCTGCTGTGTCCCAGCTGTCCCCTAGGGGTCAGCTTGAGACCAGCCAACCAGAGGGAGCCTGGATCATTACTTGGGCTTCCCAGGTGCTGCTAGGGGAGGAGTGGTTTGGGACCAAGCGAGGATGACGTAGGATGGGACCACAGGAGCATGCCTCCCCCCACCCCCAGGGTGGGGCAGGGACCTCTGACGTCAACACTTGACGAGAGGGTCATAGTTAAAGTAGTGAAGTAGTGAAACACTCTGTGGTGCTGGTTGGTAAACAGATGCAAACCTGGCAGCCTGAGGGCACCCACCCCATTCACCCCTCTTCCAGGCCCCCTGGAACCCAACCCCCACACACCAGCTATCACCACAGGCGCTCTGGGCCTGCTCTCCAGGCAGTGCAAGTCTGTCTGGGTAGGTGCACCTGCATCCCACCAGCTCTTTTTTTTTTAAATTGAAGTATAGTTGATTTACAATGTTGTGTTCCCTGCTGTACAGCAAAGTGATTCAGTTATACATATACATATATATATACTTCTTTTTCATATTCTTTTCCATCATGGTTTATCACGGGATATTGAATATAGTTCCCTGTGCTCTACAGTAGGACCTTGCTGTTTATCCATCCTATATGTAATAGTTTGCGTCTGCTAATCCCAAACTCCCAATCCAGCCCTCCCCCGCCTCACCTCCCCCTTGGCAACCGCAACTCTGTTCTCTATGTCTGTGAGTTTGTTTCTGTTTCATAGCTAGGTTCATTTGTGTCATATTTTAGATTCCACATATAAGTGATATCATATGGTACTTGTCTCTCTCTTTCTGACTTCCTTCACGTAGTATGATAACCTCTAGGTCCATGTGTGTTGCTGCAAATGGCATTACTTCATTCTTTTTCTGGCTAAGTAGTATTCCATCGTTGATATATACCACATCTACTTTATCCACTTATCTGTTGATGGGCATTTAGGTTGTTTCCATGTCTTGGCTATTGTAAAGAGTGCTGCTGTGAACATAGGGCTGCATGTATCTTTTCGAATTAGAGTTTTCTCAGGGTATATGCCCAGGAGTGGGATTGCTGGATCATAGGGCAACTCTATGTTTAGTTTTTTGAGGAACCTCCATACTGTTCTCCATAGTAGCTGTACTGATTTACATTCCCACCAACAGTGCAGGAGGGTTCCCTTTTCTCCACACCCTCTCCAGCATTTATCATTTGTAGACTTTTTAATGATGGCCATTCTGACCAGTGTGAGGTGGTACCTCACTGTAGTTTTATTTATTTATTTATTTATTTATTTATTTATTTATTTATTTATTTTTGGCTGTGTTGGGTCTTTGTTTCCGTGCGAGGGCTTTCTCTAGTTGCGGCGAGCAGGGGCCACTCTTCATCGCAGTGCGCGGGCTTCTCACTATCGCGGCCTCTCGTTGCAGAGCACAGGCTCCAGATGCGCCGGCTCAGTAGTTGTGGCTCATGGGCCCAGTTGCTCCACGGCATGTGGGATCCTCCCAGACCAGGGCTCGAACCTGTGTCCCCTGCATAGGCAGGCAGACTCTCAACCACTGCGCCACCAGGGAGGCCCTCACTGTACTTTTGATTTGCATTTCTCGAATACTTAGCAATGATGAGCCTCTTTTCGTGCCTATTGGCCATCTGTCCCACCAGCTCTTGAACTCACTGGATGTCACCCTGCCTGTGTCCTTAGAGCCTGCTGCGCCCTGGCGCGAAAAGGGCTTGGTAAACCCAACTGTTGGCAAGTTTTCTGATGCATGTGGATTTGAGTTTGGTCAGAGGGGGTGCTGGGTGTCGCAGGGGTCCGTGGGTTGGCATCCCGAGGCTGAGGTCTCAGGAAACGCCCTGGGAGTCCGTCGTGAGGCTGGCCCGCTTAGCGGGCTGCTACTGCGCTCCCTTTGTGCAGCTCCCAGACCTTATGGTGTAGGGGTCTCTGTAGGGTGGGGACATGGGCAGTCACAGAGAGCCCCACCCTCGGGCCTTAAAGGCAAGGGGGCAGTGGGATGAAATCTGACTCATAAGCCCTCATGTGAGATCCTGGTTCGTCCTGCCACGTGGGCTGGTTAATAGGGAACCCCATAAAATGAATAGGGTGTCAGGCCACCTGGTGCTCCTCCTGTGTAACCACCATCCCAGCGAATGGTGTCACCACCATCCAGCCCCTAAGCCAGAAAGTCATCCTTGACGCCCCACATCCAGCCAGCCTGAGTCCTCTGGTCCCCACTCACCCCTCGTCCCTCTCCCTCTGCTGCCTCCTGGCCCCTCATCGTCCCCGGCCTTTCTCTCTCCAGACCCACATCCCACAGTCGCCTCAGGATCTTCCTAAGGAGCTGTCCCACCCTCCACTTCGGGTGGGATAAAATCCACCACTTCTCCAGCCTCACCTCTCACTGACGCACTTCTCACACTCCGAAACTGGTGACACCCAGTTGCTCCTTATTTACTGAAAAGACCCTGTTCTCTCTTGCCTCCCAGACTTTGCACAAGTTCTTCTTTCTCCTGGGATGGCCTCCCACCCACTGTCCCTGGGATAACTTCTGCTCATCGTTTAAGACTTAAGTAGGTACCTCCTCCTCCAGGAAGACTTCTCTAGTTCCCTCTGCCCCCAGCCTGGAGTGAAACCTGTGCCGAGCTTCCCTGGGGCCCTGTGCCCTCTGTCATCCCTGCCTTAACCTCACCCTCCAGGACAGCTCCATGTTCCCCACACGGCGACACCATTTTCACCTGGTGGTGGCAGAGCTCGAGCTGAGTTCATCTCCTTCGCACCCAGCACAGTGCCCATAGTGAACACCCTTATCCACGCGCCATAGATCGTTTCTCTGAGTATTTCTAGGATTTGAAATCTAGAAATGGAATTGCTCTATCGAAGGGTATGCAGATTTTATTTTTTAATCGATGGGGCCAAATTTTTCTTCCAAAAAGACGGTACTAATTGTATCATCCAACAGTAGATGAGAGAGTGCCTGGATTCTCAGCCCTTTGCCAGTTCTGGAAGTCCTCCATCTACCTACAGGCCCCCCTTCTACTCCTCTCCCCTCCCTTCTCCCGCTTACCAATCTGATGGAGGAAAACTCACTCTCACTTTCATCTGTGTTGCCGTTTTTGGTGAAGGAGACCATCGTTCCTTCTGTTCACTGGGCCTGTGGATTTCTTCTTTTGTTAATTGCCTCTTTATAGTCTTTGCTCATTTTCTGTTGGGTTGTCTTTTCATTTTTTTTTTTTTTTGCCTTTTCTTTTTTTGGGGGGCCTTGCCTCACAGCATGTGGGATCTTAGTTCCCCGACCAGGGATTGAACCTGTGCCCCCTGCAGTGGAAGCGCAGAGCCCTAACCACTGGACCGCCAGGGAAGTCCCTGGGTTGTCTTTTCCTTATTGATTTATATGAAATCTATATACACAAAATCTCTATATATTCTGTCAGTCTATGCATTTTGCTTATATTTTAATTTGGTTTTGGTGTCTTTTATTGCATAGAATTTTAAAGTTCGGATGTCGTCATTATCAGTCCTTTTATGCCATTTACGTTTTGTGTATTATGTGATGCCTTCTTTATCTCAAGGTTATAAACATGCTATTCTCCTGTATATGTTTTTCAAATACTTCTAGACAAAAAGTGTTTATGTTTAGCTCTTTGACCCACCAGAAGCTTATTTTTGGTTTTGGTGAGGATAATATCTGGCATTTTTATGTTCCACGTGTTGCCAGCTGTTCACATTCCTGCTGTGGAATAGTCCCTCTTTCTCCACTTATTTGAAATCTCACCCCTTTATCGGGAGCTAAATTGCCATGGAACGTGGGTCTCTTTCTGGACTCTGGTCTGTTGTATCGATCTATTTGTCTACCTGTTTCTAAGCCAGTTTCAGTTACCCTTGCTTTACAGTGTGATATCTGATAGAAAAAGCCTCCCTCATCATTCTTTATTTTTTAAAATTTTTTTGTTATCCTTACATATTTTCTCTTCCAGAATACTCTTTTTTGTCGAAATTCATTTAAAATCCTGCTAGAGATTTTGTTTGAAATTTGTACATCAGTGGAAGGGAACTGGCTTTTTAAAGTATTGAATTCTCTCATCCGAGAACATAGTAAATCTCTTCATCTTTTCTGGCCTTCTTTTATGCCCTTCAGGAAAGTGTTATGATTTTCTCAAATTGGTTTTGCACATTTCTTCACAGGGTGACTCTATTTTAGAATTTCTGTCACTGTTACATGTAGGATCTTTTTGCCATGATATTTTCTAATTGGTTATGGCTAAGTGTCTAGGAGACGTTTTGATTTTTGGTGTTGATCTTGTCATGACGACCTTACTAAACTCCCTTATTAGTTCTAATAGTTCATTTACAAACTGTTTTCTAGCCTGCTTAATCTATATAACAATGCAGCCATATTCTTTTTTTCTGCATAAATTTAAATAGCTGCATGATATTCATTGCAAGAAGACAACCACATTTATTTACCGGTTCCTTATTATTGGTCATATACATATATAATTTTTTTTTTTTTTCTTAACCTACTTCGGGGGATTAACAAAAGCAGTGTTTTAAACACTCTTGTAGCTAAATTGTTCCCCACAGAAGCACTCATTGTTTTAGAGCAAGCCAGAGGTTGGCAAACGACAGTTCCCATGGGCCAAATCTAGCAGCTTGTTTTTGTAAATAAAGTTTTATTGGAACATGGCCACGCCCATCTGCTCACCCTTGTGTGTCTGCTTTCCCATCACAATGGCAGAGTTGAGTGGCTGCCACAGAGCCTAAACTGTTTACTATCTGCCCTTTACGGAAAAGGTTTGCCAACCTTTAAGCTAAAAACCGTTTTATCAAAAGGATACAAATCTTAAAATTTCTAATACATCTGTCAAATTCCTTTCCAGAAAAGTTGTCTCAATTAATCTTTCATCAGGATCGTGTCAGATTCCTCCTACCCTTTGTTTACTGGCTGTTCTGCTTTCTCAAATCTTTCTCATTGAGAGGCTAAAATTAGGATTGCTCTTTTGAATTATAATATGGTTGAACTTCTTAAATTGCCTTTATTGGTCACCAGGAGTTCTTTCTTCATTAGTTGCCCGCCCACATCCTTCACCCTCATTTCCATAGATGTATTCATTCCCATTGATGTAAAAGAAGTAGAAATATTAACTTTTGGACATACCTCACAAATATTTTTTCAGCTTGTCATTTCTTTTTAACTTTGTTTATGACAGCAAATCTAAAAGGTTTTTATAGCCAACTCAATCTTTTCCGTTGCGGCTTCTGCCTTTGGTGTACTGCTTAGAAAACTTTCCTACCCAAGGCTGTGACACTATATTGTTTTATTTTTATTTTATGTATTTGGTTTTCATGTTTAAAGCTTTGATCCACAGAGTGAATTTTGATGTCTGTGGTGAGATAAGGATCCAGTTTTCCTTTTTCCCCTCAGCCCCTCTTACCCTCCCTCCTGCCCAACTCACCTCGCGGGAACCAGAAGCTCTTGACAAGGTTATGCTTAAGGGGTCCCCGGAGGCCAAAACGAACCGGGGTTTGCTGGGAATGAGGACGTCAGCCTGAGCCCAACCTGGCTCTTCTGCATAATCAGAAGGAGCTTGGTCAACCTCCAGTCTTGCCAGAACAGTTTTTAAAAATCTGCTCTGAGCTTCTCTCCAGAGCTGGCCTGGGGGTATGTAGGGCATGATGGTTCAAGTCCACCATTGCTTAATTTCATCCATTTTGAAGCAAGCATTTCGAAAACCACTTTTGCAACAATGATACTTTTGAATTCTAAAAATACTTTTCTTGACAGCCTCTGATTCAGCTGTGCTGGTGAAGGTGTAGGTTGGTGGTACCATGCTTATGCTGGTAAGGGGAGGGGGGAGGGTGTTTCCTAGCTCAGGGAGGGGCCTTACTTGATCCTTTCCTCTCATAATATGGCCCCAGTTTTTTGGGTTTTTTTTTTTTTTCTGTTCCAACACCTTCCTCCTTCCAAAGGAAAGAATAATTTACTTATCTGAAGCCCGAGAATTTCTGTAAGAATAAAAAGATCCTTAAGTCATATCTTTGAGAAGTAATTAAATTCTGATTAAAGCAAAGGTGGCTGGGACAGAAGCAGAGCCAATGTTGATGGTTGCCTTGGTCTGTCCTGGACCATCTGTCCCGCATCTTCTGCCCCTGACCATCCCGACCCTAGGAAGGCTGGGTTCAGCTGGCCCGCTGAGACCAACTTCCAGGACACTCTTTTTTTTTTTTTTTTTTTTTTTTTTTTTTTGCGGTACGCGGGCCTCTCACTGTTGTGGCCTCTCCCGTTGCGGAGCACAGGCTCCCGACGCGCAGGCTCAGCGGCCATGGCTCACGGGCCCAGCCGCTCCGCGGCATGTGGGATCCTCCCGGACTGGGGCACGAACCCGCGTCCCCTGCATTGGCAGGCGGACTCTCAACCACTGCGCCACCAGGGAAGCTCCATTCATCTATTTTTAAAAGCTCCCCAAGTAACTTGAATGTACACCCAACGTTGCAATCCAAGGATCTAAGCTAGGAATGCTCAGACTTTGCGGCATATTAGAATCTCTGGGAGCTTTTAAGATTCTGGGTGCCCAGCTCTCCCTCAGACCAATGAACCCGGAACCTCTAGGGGTGGGACCCAGGCATCAGCACTTTTTAAAGCTCCTCACGGGATTCCACGAAGCCATGACCCATACAACGTCCTGGATTCTGGTCAGTTTACATCAACACTTCTTTTCCCTGAGGATGGAACGCAGAGGCTAGGGGTGGGGAGAAGAGTCTTATACCTTGAAAATGGCCAATGGCTGGCACAGCGTGTGTGTTCAAATATCGGCTGCCCTTGGCACATGGCCCCGGAAGTATCCTCTGGGGAGAGTGGCTCGGGACTACAGGGCCCTGGCTGGAGGTGTCCATCCCCTGTAGAACTGGGCCGCCTGGGTTCTCAGGCCCGGGCAGGGAGCATTCTTGGTGGCCAGTGAGCCATGACTGCTTTCCCAGAGGGAGGCCTGCAAGGGCCCACGGGGACTCTGGGTCAGCAGGGCGGGGGCTCCATGTGTCAGAGCCCAAACAGGAATCTCACTGAGAGAGTTCCTCGTCTGCCACCCAGTTCTGCAAACTTCTGAGAGCTCAGGCCGCCCTGCAAAGAACGCAGAGTAGATCACACTGACGTCACAAAGACCCACCAGATGCACTTTTCCTCCAACTTGCAGGAGAGTTGTGAGAGCAGTGCAATGAGTACCCATAGATCTGCCCCCCTAGGTTCCCCGGTTGTTAACATGTTCGCAATTTGCGTTCTCTGCGTTTGTGTGTGTCTCTGTATACACACTTCTTTGGGGCGACGGGGGCTGGACCATTTGAAAGTCAGTTGCAGACATTATGACACTTCCTCCTTAAATACTTGACCCTTCCTAGGAGCAAGGATATCCTCCTCGATAACCGCAACACGCTCATCACCTGTGGCTGATATAGCAATGTATTATCTGATATAAACTCCATATTCAGGGTTTCCCAATATTTGTATAGCTTTTCTGTCTGATCTCGGATCCAATCCAGGACGACACATTACATTTAGTTGTCACGTCTCTTTAGTCTCCGTTAATCCGGAATAGTTCATCCACCTTTCGCTGTATGTGCACCATCACCTGAGGGCCCCAAGAGGTTGCCGCCCCACTGGTTTTGCCTTTGGCTCCGGACTCTCGTGTGGAGCCACAGCGCCCTCTGCACGAACGGCACTAACGCCTAGCGGCCGTTTCACACCTGTCTGGCCCAAAGCGCTTTGATGCTGCCCCATCCTCCTCCATCTCAGGAGCTGGGACCGCCACCCACCTGGCGCTCGGACCAAGAACTGAGTTGTGCTTAATGTCTCTCCTTCCTCCCGTAGCCAACCCGTCCGCAAGGCCTGTTGGTTTTATCTGCAGGATCCGTCCCGAGTGTCCCCTTCACCCACCTCCACGTTACACCCCGTCAGAGCTTCACACCATCCCCCTACCTGGTCACCCGCGCTCTCTCTTCCCTTCCTCCTTACAAGAGCCAGAGTGTCCTTTCAAACTCTTAAACCAGGTCCTAGAACTCCCCCACTTAAGATGTTCTAATCGCTTGTCCTCTTAGGGTAAAATCCTAAACCCCAACTTCTCACTGTGACCTACCAGCTTTCACTTTTGCCTGAACCTTTGACCTGGTCCCATCCCATCTTCCCCATAATCCTCGCTGTTCCAGCCACACTGGCCTGTTTTCTGTTCCTCAAACCCCCGAAGCTAGTTTCTTATCTTTGCCTGGCTGTTCCTTCTACCTAGAACCCTCGTCCTCAAGTCTTTGAACGGCTGCTCTTGCATCATTCAAGTTTCAGCACAAGCGTCACCTCCTCAGAGAAGCCTTCCCTTCCCACTCATCTCAAGGAACCCCTCTACAGCAGTCCCCTGTCACTGTCATAACACCCTGCTCATTTCCTTTAGAGCCTGTGCCACTGGGTGCCACACTCTTAACTGGCTACGTGTGTCCTGCCTGTCTCCTCCACGTGGGTGGAGGGCTGTGCCTGCCTCTCTCACTGCTGTGCTCTCCACGCCAAGCACAGTGCCGGCACGGAGCAGCTGGCGGTACATGTTGGAGGGATGCATCTCTGCTGTGCAAGGTCAGCTCTGCCGGGGAGGAGAGGGCTAGGTTTCCTCCCGCCTGGGAGCAGTTGAGAGGTGCCCCCTTCAGGTCAAAGGCTGTAAAACCACACTCAGGGCTGGGTGGGGAGGAGGGGGGAGGGCATAGGAAGGAGCTGAAAGGGGGATGACTCTGCTCTGACTCTGCACCTGGGCTCTGAAACCTTAATGTGTGTACGACTCACTCAAGGGCTTAACACAAGGCAGGCTCTGATCCAGTAGGTCTGGGGTCGCCCGACTGCACCTCCTACAAGCGCCTTCAGTGGCGTGGGAAGATGTGGAAAGAGCCTGGGGGTGCTCCCGTTGCTTCTGCCCCTCCCACCCTCTGCCAGGAAGTGTTGTTTCTAGCAGTCGCTGTCACCTCCGCATGTGGTGAGCCCCTCGTGGTTTTCCGTCTCCACATGTCTGCTACCGTGACAGTGACAGACAAGACATTCCCTCCCAGGAATCGTGCTCCGCCGCCTGCTCTGTCACTGCTCTGTTTTCTCTCCTCCGCGCTCCTTTCCTTAAGCAGACTCCTGGGGGCGTGCTGTCTGGGGGAAGTCAGGCCGGGCTCACTGCCCCGGTGCAGGACAGGACAGCTGACCAGGCTGGGAACTGGGAAGCTGAGGGGCTCCCACAGGCTTTGGTTCAGAGTGTAGGCACTTACGGGCAGAGCCAGCCCCAGAGGCAAAGGGCTGATTTAAACTTGGGCAGAGGGCTTCCCTGGTGGCGCAGTGGTTGAGAGTCCGCCTGCCGATGCAGGGGACACGGGTTCGTGCCCCGGTCCGGGAAGATCCCACATGCCGCGGAGCGGCTGGGCCCGTGAGCCATGGCCGCTGAACCTGCGTGTCCAAAGCCTGTGCTCCGCAGCGGGAGAGGCCACAGCAGTGAGAGGCCCGCGTACCGCAAAAAAAAAAAAAACAAAAAAAAAAAAACAAACTTGGGCAGAGCGTTGGCTTTGGGGTCTGAGGGTCCTGGATTTGACTCCTGACCGTGTCGCTTACTAGTGGACCATCCTGAGCAAGTTACTTAACCTCTCTGAGCCTCACTTTCTTCCCTTGCTAAACAGAGGTTGTAATTGGTGTCTTCTGCATAGGGTTATTATAAAAAACGAGAAATGAGAGTACAAGCAAAGCACTCAGTACAATGCCTAGAAAATGCTGGAATCTCTCAGCCCACAAGGCACAGATTGTGAGACTTGAATACTTTTTGCCCCAGGGCTGCTGACAAGGGACTGACAGGCAATGTCTATGTCCCAGGCTTCCTTCTACACCTGCATCCCACAGCCCCACCGCCCGCTGGCTGGTCCTGCACAGCTAGGAGGTTCACCCCCTGGGGCATTCCCCAGAATTGGGCCCACTCCTGTGTCAGACCCATCTCCCAGGGTCGGCAGGGCCTGAGGGCATGAAAACCACACCCACTGAGCCTGAGGGAAAATGCCCAAACATTTTATAAGAGGGATAAACAGCTGTTCCCATCTTGGTCATTGCCGCGTTCCCTTCCTGACCAGGGCAGTAAAAATGACTGGAAATAACATGAGACAAGGCAAGAAGTCTGATTCTTGAGGGGAACTTTCTGTGGGCTCTGTGCGTGTCCCAGGTTTATGACCCTCCCCAAGCCTCTTTGATTATCCGCACAGGGCGGATGGGCAGGAGGGACACTGCACAAGTCCCAGCCTCAGAGCCTGGCCCAGCCCCTGCTTTGTACACACTCGCTGTACCTAGATGGAAAGAGAGGGCTCCTTTGACCCTGGGGGCCGGGAAGCTGAGCACCTTCTCAACACCGATGCCAAGACTTTACATCCAGAACCCGTTTCAGAACAGCTGCCTTTACCACACCCTGCCTGGGCTTCTTCCTGTGCTGTGACTTGCAATATTCTTGCTTTCCTCAAGGGAATTTTTAATCCAGGCTGAAAGGACCCCTGAGCTGGGTGAGGGGTCGGGCACCCAGGCAGAGGCTCGTCAGGACCTTTATCTGCTGCAGTAAACATCAGCTGAGTCCTGGAAAGGGGCTGCACCTGAATTTACAGGCAGAAACTCAGCTTGGAAGAGTGATACGGGAGAAAGTATTCCTGAGGACACACTAACCCCCATTCCTTTAGATTTTCCATTCCTGGTATCCAGTTCCATGTCAGAAAGCACTGTTTCATCTTACCTTATTGCAAAAACCTCTTCACGGATGTACATTTTGTTTTTATTCCCTTGGCTCAGCGTAAGGCCAAACAGAATATTTCCTCAGCCTCCTTAAAATTGCTGCTGGAAACCTTATCCAATTTGCCATTTTGCACGCTTTGATCTAATACATTCTTTTTAGGATTTTGCACCAGAAAAAAAAGTCTTTCCTGATGAAATGATTTCCTTCTCTCATCGGATAATAAGAATTGCGTTGTAACTAACCTTGCTTTTCCGTTTTTGTCTTGGTAGTTAGAAAACTTAGAGCTAATGGTGAGTCAACTTTCCATTTACTCATTTACCTGCTTTTTCTGTCGGGCTTATTTTTTATTAGTCCAACTATGAATGTCTTTTATTGTAAATAATTTCACAGATGTCAACAACAACAAAAAATGAGTTTGGTGGCAGGGGTGGGGGGAGTTCGGATTTAATAAGGAGAGACTAATTGAAAGGATTATTCCAAGCTGGCCGGTGAGAGGAGAAACTCTTGAAATAGGAGGAGGGGGCCATGGCAACAGGGAGGAAGCTCTCACCGTAAGATCTCCAAGCATCTCAAGGGTGAGGCAAGAGGGGGTTTCTTTGCAGGAGGAATAAACAAAGGAAGAACCGCCGGTGTGGGGAGGGGGGCACAGGGTGGCTTGGCCATTGGGAGTGGATCAGTGAATGTTTACCCTGAGGCCAGCCTGTGTTTGGAGGGCTGTTGGGAAGGGGCTGTGTGCTGACTCAGCAGGGGTGGGCACGATTCACAGAACTGGGGGAAGAAGGGACGCTTCATCAAAATTTGGATAGCAAGCATTTTGTTCTGAATGGTCACTAGGACCAGCAGTTCAAGAATGGGAGTTTCGAGGGTGGGCCCCAGTGGCTTCCACTTTTCCCTCTGTCTAGACTGTTCTCTCCCAGGGGCAGGGACCAGCCTCACTGCTCGCTCTGCCCAGCCCAGTCCTGGGCCTGAGTGAGTTACTTGGTCAGTGTTCGCTGACTGGCTGAATGAGGGCCTTCCTGGAGTCAGGAACTCGCCTCTCTGGGAGGTATAGGAACAAGCAGGCCGCACCCCCGCCCCTCCCTGAGGGACCCCAGCTCTGGGCCATGACCCCTGCCCCCTCCCTGAGGCATACCTAGCCCCTCCCCTCTGCTTCCCCTCCTCTAGAGGGTGCCCAATTCCGGGCGGCACTGCCAGTTCCCGCACCCCACTTTCTGGGTGGCAGGTTGGAGGAGAGGGTGGGAAGGCGGAGGAGGGAGTCAGACCCAGAGGGAGCAGCATGGTGCCCCCAACACACACACCACCACCCCGCCCCCCACCAGGACCCCTTCTCTCTTAACTTGTTTTTCTGTCTCTCTACCTGTGCGCTCTCTCTTTCTCTGTCCCTGTCTATCCAATCTTTCTCTCTCCAGCCCATCTCTCTCTGGCCCTCTGATATCTCCAGTCCCAGCACCAGGAGGCCCTTCCAGTTGGCCTCAGGTCTCAGCATGAATCAGACACAAGACAGGGCTGGGGATGGACAGATGGAATGTCAGCCCTACTCAGGCAGTTTACGTATCTAATCTCTATCACCACCACACCCCTGTCCTGTTTACTCAGACCAACCCTGCCACGTAGGTACCATTAGACCCATTTTACTGGTAAGGAAGCTGAGGCTCAGACAGCAATTAAGTCGCTTGCCCAAGGTCTCAGGACTGCAGTGTGCAGAGCCAGGACTTTAATCTGCACCTGTCTGACCCCAGATGCCACAGAGAGCAGCTCTGCATCCACTTTTCCTGAGGCTTCTCGAGTTTCCCGGGCCTCTTTTCACTTCTCTCCCCGCCCCAACCTGGGAGAAAGGACCAGAGGGACTCATTTGCCCTGAGGGGTTTGCCTAGAATCAAAGGCAACTCATCTGGAGGATCTGCATTGCTGGAGGACAATCTTTCACAGAAAGGAAGGAAACTTAAGTATTCCAGGAGCTGAGGTGAGGCCTGGGCTGGGGAGAGAAGGCAGAAGAATTCCCCCAGCCCATTCCTACTACTTTTGGAGCCTGAACGTGGCCCCTGACCTGCACAAAGAGGGTCCTAAAGCCTTTTGCTTGGTGAAGGAGGCTGGCCACACCCAGCCTGCCTGTGCAGGGCTGTGCCAGGATTGCTAAAAGGTGCCCCAGAGATAGACAAATACCGTATAATATCGCTTATATGTGGAATCTAGAAAAATGGCACAGATGAACTTGTTTGCAAAGCAGAAATAGAGTCACAGATGTAGAGAACAAACTTATGGTTACCAAGGAGGGAAGGAGGGGTGGTGGGACGAACTGGGAGATTGGGATTGACATATATACACTGCTATGTATAAAATAGACAACCAGTGAGAAGCTACTGTATAGCACAGGGGGCTCTACTCAGTGCTCTGTGGTGACCTAAATGGGAAGGAAGTCCAGAAAAGAGGGGATATATGTATACCTACGGCTGATTCACTTTGCTGTATAGCAGAAACTAACACAACATTGTAAAGCAACCATACTCCAATAAAAATTAATTAAAAAGAAAGAAAGGGGGCTCCTCTGAGAGGGAGTCTGAGAAACTCATCAAGGAAAGATGAGCAGCTTCTTGGCTGCAGGACTTCTGAGAGCCTTCAGAATGCTCATGTGTACCTCTGGGACCCGAGCAGGAGGTGAAGGCAGTTGCCAGCCTTCTTTGCTCTGGGAACCCTTCGTGCACCAGCATGTTTGTTACAGAAATGCGGAACTGATGGGCCCTGTGGGTAGCCCAGAGTGTGGTGCGAAATGTGTTTGAAATGTGTTTGGGGCATAGCTGCCACTGCTTCCCCAGAGGAAGCAGAACGTGGCCTTGTGATAACAGTGTGGGTTTGGTCAGCAACTGTTACGCAGGGACCAAAAGGCTCGTGGCAACATACACCATCATGTGTGAGTCTGGTCCCTCTATCTACTAGGAGGGTCCCTGTGCTACACAACTTCAGGGAGGACTAATCTCTCTGTAGTCCGTGGGAACGGCACCTCTGGGAGTTGTGCAGTGCACAACCTGGGCAGCTAAACATGACAGTCCTGGTCCTGGCCCTCATCCTGGTCGTCTGACTGTTGCAATAGCCTCTCTGTTGACTTCCTGTCTCCAATCTACCACCTCTGGTGTCTCCTGCCCCCCTCCTCTGTGTCACCTCTCCAGTCCTACCCTCCTCCAAGTCCCTTCTCCCCAGAGCCAGCTGCCAGAGGTCTACAAGCACCCTCCGGCTGTGCGGGACCCTGGGGGAGGAGTCCTGCCTCTGAGATGGATGGGCTCTATCGTCTTGGGCTTAACCTCTTTGGGGCCAGTGTCTCCATTTGTAAAATGAGGATAAAATGCTTGGCTTATAGTTTTCTTATCATTAGATTCTGAGCTTCAGGAGGCAAAGGCTGTCTGTCGTTCATCCCTGTCCCCTGGCGTCTGGCACGTCCTAGGTCCTGGTGAATGTCTGGTCACTTTGACCGAAACCTTTCTGCCCTTCCGCGTCTCATGCTTGATTGATCTGCCCAGTATTTCTGGAACACTGCCTGCCCTCCCGACACCTAGGCTTTGCCCATGCCGTTCTTTCCCCTAGAATTCCCTTCTGCTCTATCTGCAGCACTAACCATTTTGGGGAGAGCTCAGTTGCCACGCCTGAACCCTTTCCCAGCCCTCTCCCCCAAACCCCACTGGCAACAGCCTCCCCCTTCCACACCAACCCCGCCCCCACGGCAGGGAAGGTTCTTCCTGTCCCAGCCAGGATCCTCTGTTCTAGGCAGAGGAGGGGTTGGCATTTCTCTGCACCCGCCTGGGGTGCCCAGAGCCTGCATGGTGCCAGGTACAGAGCAGGGCTCCGGATGGAAGGGCCCAGAGTGGACTGGAACGTGGTAGCAGCTTCCTCCCCCAGGAGGGAGGGAATCCTGGGCAGGATGGTTGCCGGCCGCCTTCCCAGAACAGGCCCAGGCTGGGCTGGGGCAGACTGGTGTGCTAATGCCGGCTCGGGGCATGGGGTGGAACACTTCAAGGTCGGCTTTGGGGTCCAAAGCAGTCTTGGGGCTTCCCTGGCGGTCTGGTGGTTAGGACTCCATGCTTCTAGTGCAGGGGACCCGGGTTCGATGCCTGGTGGGGGAACTAAGATCCTGCGAAACATGTGGCACGGCCGAAAAAAAAAAAAAGAAAAAATAGTCTTTGGGTCTGGTGGGAGAGTAAGCGCATTGGAGACTCATGTTCAGTGTCTTGGCTTACTGGGCTCTCTGTTGTTTAAAAAAAAAAAAAAAATTTAAAATGCTTAATTTAGGACCCGGCCTGTGGTAGGTGGTCAGTGTCTGCTGTCCGTGGGAGGAGCGTGGAGCATCACGTTGAGAGCAGGGACGTTGGGCTCAGAAAGACCTGGGTCTGAATCCTGGCTCAACCCCTTCCTAGTGAGACTTTGAGCATGTCCTGTCACGTCTCTGGACCTCAGTTTCCTTGTCTGTGAAATGGGCATGAGCCTGGTGCTCTCTTCTTCAGGCTCGGTGTGAGGATTCGGGGAGACCAAGTCGAAGCCCGTGGCATTAGTTAGGATGTGGTGGAGCCTGACAGAAAGCAGAGCGCTAGAAACATTGGTGGCTATAAATATTACTACTTCACTTCTCTTTTCTGGCAAAGAACCATGAATTTCTTGGACCTCTTCTTTTTTTTCACTTTCCATGACTGGCAGTAGCAGGTGGCTTTCTCTCCGGGACTGTTTTTTCACGGAAGCAAAATCGCGTATGTTTTTTTTTATCACTTCACAGGAGGGAGCACACACGACTCGTGAAGAACAGCTCTGCTGTAAACCCAGTGCTGAGCCCTCACTGCCCACGGCTTCCCACCCAAGACCCCACACACTCGTGGTCCCTACCCACGCAACCCCATCCACTGCAGCCTGGGTAACCCCCGGCAGCTCCCTCACCCACCTCATACACCCCACCATCCCCAGCTCCCCAGCCCCACCTGTCTGAGCAGTACCCTAAGGCCATTTGCCACAGAGGAGCAGGGGTGCAAGTGAGGCAGAAGGACCGCTCCACACACACAAGCCTAGGCCTGGCCTTTGGCTCAGATCCCTGTCTGCACCTCCATCCTCTCCACAGAGCCCTCAGCCCGTCCCTAAGATGCACTGATAACACCCGCTGATAAGAACCGCCACCAGGATGCCCGGCACTGCCGTGAGCCACCCAACCAATCAGATATAAATGGGTGTAAGATGCCTCAGTCTGATACACTGATGTCCCTCGGGACTGTCAAAGAGGGTGATGTGACTTGGCCAGGGAACCCTGTCTTCCCCTCAGGAGCAAACTGTGTCACCAACACGCCAGGTCCTTTCTGTTGGTAGTGTGGTCCAGGGATGGTACCTGGGAGCCTGTTAGAACTGCAGGCTCTGAGGCTGAACCCAGACCAGCTGCGTCAGAATCTGCATTTTTAACAAGACAGCAGTGGCCCATTCACATGCTCTTCTGAAGTCTGAGATGCGCGCCTGCCGGTCACTGGGGCTCGAGCTGGGCTGCGAGTGAGAGTCACCTGGGGACTTTAAAATGTGCTGGTGCCTGGGTCCCATGCCCAGATCCAGATTCCACTGGCCTGAAGTTTGGCCTGGACGTGGAGAGTTTTAAATGCTCCTCAGGTGATTTTAATGTGCAGAGAAGTTTGGGAATCACCCTTCTCAGTCTTATCGCTGGACCCATAAGCTGTTTTATTGCTTGTGTTTGTAAGTAAGACTTGGTGAGAGGAAGGGCATAAGGTTCAGGTGGCCCTGGCCGGTGTGTGGATGGGTGTACGTTAGAGAGGGTCTAGGGTTAGTGGCTTGGAAGTGTGCAGGGAAGCATTTAAGGCCTTGGGACCGCCCCAGTGAGGCACAGGGGAGAAGGGCACTGTCCCGAGGTCCCAGAGCTGGCTGGTTGCAAAGCCTGACCCAACACTTCGTTCCCTGACGCCAGCTCCCAGTTGATGCCTGGGCATTTGGAGGTGCTGCCTCCACACCTTGGTCCTTGAACCAAAACCTCAGCTGGGCTTTGATCAGTAAGCCTGCCTCTGCTCTGCTCTTACTTGGCTGGGTGCCAGCTCCGGCTTCCAGCAAACCGTCCTTGAAGCCGAGAAAGCGAAACCCACCGAAGCTGGAGGCGTAAGCGCATTGGGGCCTCGTGCCCTTGTGTGATGAACACCCGCTGAGAAGCAGCTCAGCTTTGTGGAGAGCGAGGGACTCCAGGTGGGCGGGGTCTGAGCCCCAGCCCTGCCACTTGTCAGCTGTGCTGCCTCACACTGGCCCTGCAGCCTCTCCGGCCTCAGTTCCCTTATCTGTAAAGTGGGCACAGTGGTACTCCCCGGCTTCAGGGAGTGTTCAGGTTGAGTGGGATGGAGGGGACAGAGCCGCAGGCTGGGCCTGGCAGGTGTGGGCACCGGATCAGAGTGAGTCGGGGTCACTGAGGGCTCAGCGTCACGTGGCATGGCCTCAGGAGTCTCCGGAACACCAGCCTAGGTCCCCAGCAGGCACATCCTGAACCTCCAGGGCCGGGGGCTGCTGACACGTACCTCTCTCCTCCTCTACCAGACACACGGGCTCAATGGCCGTCCCATGTGTGTGTTGGTGGCTTTGGGGAGACCTGTGCTGCCAGCGTGGGGACTCCCTAGCCTTCCTGGCCTCATCAGGCAGCAGAAGTTGGCCACGGTTGGTGGCGCTCTTCCCCCCGTGTGGGCCCACTCGGGACAGAGCAGCTGTCACTGTCATGGTTATTTTATTTTTATTCCTCCCTCTGGGAGCCCAGAATCAAAAGGAAACGTTAGCGCTGCAGCCTCATTACGGAGAGTAGAGAAACGGGGTGGGGTGGGCGAGTTTGGATCTTCTCAGCCAGGGCCCCGTAGGCTCAGAACTGCAGCATTTCAGAGGGCAGAGCCCATGGAGATCGTCTGGTGCGATGCTTTCATCTCACAGCATTTCATCTCACAGCAGATGGGGAAACAGACCACACAGGGTCCTGGACTTCCCCAGTGGTGAGTTGGGGCCAGGCTGGAACATGGTCCTCCTGACTCTGGGGTCTGAGGTCTTTCCCCTGCCACCTATGACCGCTGCAGCCAGGGAGGAATTAAGGGTAGTTCTCCAGAGACCTCACCCCTCAGCCAGTGTTTCCACGTGAAATGCAGATCCCTGGGCCCTGGTGCCTGACTCAGGAGCTGGGGTGGACCCGGGGATCTGCACCCTCAGCAAGGTCATCTGACCAAAGTTTGGAAACATTGCTGGGGACTCTCCCCATTGGGCCGAAAGCCCCAGCCCTGTGCTCTGCGCCTGTCCTGCATCAAAATCCCAGCCCCTGGGGCTTCCCTGGTGGCACAGCGGTTGGGAGTACGCCTGCCGATGCAGGGGACACGGGTTCGTGCCCCAGTCCGGGAAGATCCCACATGCTGTGGAGCGGCTGGGCCCGTGAGCCATGGCCGCTGAGCCTGCGCGTCCGCAGCCTGTGCTCCGCAACGGGAGAGGCCACAACAGTGAGAGGCCCGCGTACCGCAAAAAAAATAAAAAAATAAAATTTAAAAAATCCCAGCCCCTGACTCATCTTCTTTCACTGAAAGCGTCACTTATGAGGCACACCTGACACCAGTAGGTCCCAGGTGAAGGGGACATAGGCAGGATCCTGTCATGGATAAGCACATGCACCCTGGACCCAGGCAGCCTGGGATCAAATCCCGCATCTACAAGTTTTGGGTCCTCGACCTGTTTCTTCACCAGCTGGTGCCTTTGTTTCCTCACCTGTAGGTTGGGGAAGCCAGGCTTCCTTCCTGAGGTGCTGTGAGGGTTCGATGCGTTAATACAGATGAAGTGCTTCATTAGTATCTGGCACATAGTAAGGTCTACAGACATGTCCACTATGATTATGCACAGTTTACAGGCTGAGAAAATTATGCTGAGAGGTTAAGAGACTGTCCTAAGGTCGCACAGCCACCAAGCAGCAAGACTGGTTGGGCTTCAACCCTTGTCCCACATAGTCCCTGCCTGGGAGCCTACAGTCTTCCCAGCCCTGCCTGCTAGCTGCAGCTCTGCTGGTGGATTACGGATTGGCCAGGAAGGACCGCTCCCCATGCTTCCAACTGCTCACTCACACACTCTGGGTTAGGATAGATTATCAATTCCTTTAGCCAGGAACGCAGAGTCTGTGGAAACCAAGTGGCCGTACAGAGCCACCTTTGTCCCAGAAGTCCCTCACGGGGACAGAGGCTTCTGGGGACACGACCACCCTCAGTCTCGAAAGCTCCGTTTTGGTTACGGCAATGCCCATCTGTACTCAGAGCTTACTTTCAATTTCTGGTGGAAGAAATTGCACTGAAAACCTCTGCATTTTGGTCTAAGAGAATGTTTTCCTGGTCCTTGTGCCACTTCCTTGTCTGGGAAAGAGAGTAAAGTCCAGGTGTCCTTAAAAGAACCTCTGCCTCGAGCTTTCTGGTGTTTGGAAAGTGGTTTCTTACCAGCGTTCCCCTTCCCCACTGCCACCCTCAGTCTTTCTCTGACGGTTCTCGTCTGAGTGTTTCTGCTGGAATTGGGAAGTTTGGCCCAGCATCCGGCTGGTGCCCACCTTCAGAAATGGCCCTGCAGTACCTCTCTGGTTGCCCTGAGGACTCAGGAACTGAGCAAGGCCATTCAAGCCTTTGGAGGGCCTGGCCTTGGGCCTGGCAGGCACTGGGCCCCCCTCTTTCCACCACCCACCCCTCTCGCTCTCAGTGGCCAGGGGAGAGGCAGCTCCGTTACCGCTCTTTTTCTCTTCTTTCATCCCTGCTGTGATAGAATCTGCCCGAGCGCTCAGTGCCCGGCCAGCTCTCAGGGCCCATTCTAATGAAGGTAACTGAATGCCCGGGCAGCTGAAACCGGCCCTTTGCAAAACAGCCAGGGGAGGCCTGCCCTCGAGGGCAGAATGTGCCAGCTCTTGTTTGCCTTAGCCTGGCATTAGAGACGGGCTGGGCCCTGCCGTGTGGATGGAGGGGCCCAGGAAGGGGAAGGGGACAGAGAGCAGGTTTATTTGGGGTGAGCTGGGCTGGTTCATTGCAGTTTGCTCTCAGTGCTTTCAGGAGTTGCAAAAGCAAACAGTAGATTTGGGTCACAAGGGGGTGGGTAGAGAAGGAGATGGTAGGATTAACAAGGATTCTGCCGCCAAGTGCTGGGACTCAGGGCTCTGGGCTCTGGACTTGGGACCCTTCTGATCAGAGCTTCTGTTTCCCTCCTTCCTTCCATCCCTTCCTCCCTCCGCTCAGAACCCACAGCTGCGAAGCTGCCCTTGGGCAGACACATGTCACCACGGTCCAGGGCTCCGTTTCCTAGACTCGAGAGGCCTGCAGCAGAGTGGAAGGGCTTGAGAGGCAGGCAGGCAGGCCTGCATCCAAATCCTGGCTCTGAATGTCCTTGGGCAGGTCACTTAATTGTTTTGAACCTCAGTTTTCTCATCTGTGAAATGGGAAGAGTAGTGCCTCTGCTCTGGAGCATCCAGATTTTGTGGGGCCTGAAGCTCTTACAATGTGTGGAGTCATCCTTAAGGTGAAGGATCTTGTTGTGGCTTCCTTCTGCACACTTTACAAAGCACATGACCATCTGAACACACTGGCAGGGCCCCTCCGGAGCACGTAAGTGTCCTAGACGTTTGTTTCATTGGCTTCACGTGTACACATCTACCTGGTAGGACTATGAAGGATCAAATGAGCTAATATGTGTGGAACTCCTAGAACAGTGCCCGGCCCAGAGTAAGGCCCTCGTAAGTGTTTTTTTGATTTTTTTTCTTTAATTAATTAATTTATTTTGATCTGCATCGGGTCTTAGTTGCGGCATGCGGGCTCTTTCATTGCGGCATGCGGGCTCTTTGTTGCAGCAAGCAGGCTTCTCTCTAGTTGTGGCGTGCGGGTTTTCTCTCTCTAGTTGTGGCGCACGGGCTCCAGGGCGCATGGGCTGTGTAGTTTGCGGCACACAGGCTCTCTCGTTGAGGTGCACGAGCTCAGTAGTTGTGGCACACAGGCTTAGTTGCCCCATGGCATGTGGGATCTTCGTTCCCTAGCCAGGGATCAAACCCACATTCCCTGCACTGGAAGGTGGATTCTTTACCACGGGACCACCAGGGAAGGCCCCCTCATAAGTGTTAACTTTTAGTCTTATCACCTCTCAGGGTTGTCGTGAACATTAGGTGTGTACAGTGTTATCCTTGCGGCACCATGCTCGGTGCTGGCAGATGTGTTCATTCACTAGCTCCCCTAATAGTTAGTGCACACTATGGGCCGGGTCCGTGTTGAGGTCTGGGGTCAAATGGGCCCTCCTGGCGCTTTCAGTCTGGGAGGGGTAATCAGGCCATCAGTTAATTACACAAATACGCAATTCCAAATGGAATGGTGATGGTGTGAGAAGGTGAAGATGTGCTAGGTGATCTCTAGGGGAGAGAAAAATGAAATCATTTGACTTGGGATATAAGGAAAGGCCTTTCTTGATACATTAAACGAAGGAAAGGATTCTTATTACTTTAATTTCAGCATGTCCATCATGAAGGCAGTCTGGCACAGTGACCAGGTCCAACTAGAAGCTAAACAAATGTTATCTTGTTTGATCCCCTAGACAACTCTGAGATGAGAGAATGGAGACCAGGTGGGAGAGGTGGTCTTACCTGAGCTGACGTATGTACTCAGTGGTAGAGCTGGGATTCAAACCTCCACCCAACTGCCTTCCTGCTCTTTCAGCTACACCACATGGCTGACACAAACGCACAGATGCCCTTGTAGGCTCATGTGACCTCAAGACGTTCTCAGAGGTCACACTACCACTACTTCCAAAGTGGCTGTGACCTCCCTGGGGTATCAGACTCCAAGAGCAGTCAGTCTCCCAGACTTGGAAAGCGCTCCTGGTGTCCTCAGGCACCTGCATCGTGAGTGTAGCTCTGCAGGCCCAGCTCCCATGGCCATAGACGCCAGCCCTGTCCTGGCTTTCTGGTCTACCCACTTGGTGCACTTATTCCTGCAGGGGCCATTGATGCTCTTTCACTTGTTACCTTGGAGGCCTGGAGGGGCTCACAGCGAGAGGTACAAGATGCACTCAAAGCATAAGACAGAGATCAGAGTTCAAACAACAAGCAGGGAAGCAGGAGGAGCCCAAGTATTGGGCCCAGAAAACCACAGCAGGGGAATAAGCTTCTTCCTGGGTTTGACAGGCGTGGCAGAAGGGGGAATAGGAAACATAGCGCCCATGATCCAATGGAGGGAAGCAGGTAGGCAGGCGCGGGGCAGGATGGGGCCAACATTCCTTAAGCACCTGCAATGTGCCACCCACTCTGCTGGTGCTAGAAACCTGTCATTGAGAGATCCTCTTAGCAATCTTGGGGTAGGTGCTTTTATCTCCATTTCTCAGATGTGAACACTAAGGCTTAGAGTGTCAGATGAGCTTGTGAAGACTCATCCCTGAACCTGACAGGAGTTTATGGAGAGGGTCATGACTGAGGAGACAATGGGCCACACAGTAGATGGAGTTTTCTATGGAAATATTATTTTTTTTATAAATTTATTTATTTATTTTTGGCTGTGTTGGGTCTTCATTGCTTCTCACGGGCTTTCTCTAGTTGCGGCGAGCAGAGGCTACTCTTCTTTGCAGTGCGTGGACTTCTCACTGCAGTGGCTTCTCTTGTTGCGGAGCACGGGCTCTAGGCTCACAGGCTTCAGTAGTTGCGGCACACGGGCTCAGTAGTTGTGGCTCGCGGGCTCTAGAGCGCAGGCTCAGTAGTTGTGATGCACTGGCTTAGTTGCTCTGCGGCATGTGGGATCTTCCCAGACCAGGGCTCGAACCCATGTCCCCTGCATTGGCAGGCGGATTCTTAACCACTGCGCCACCAGGGAAGTCTGGAAATATTATTTTTGTAACCAACATTATTGTTTTTAAATACAGAAACGTGTCATATTTCTATTAGCCCGCGTTAAAAGCTGAAGCAAATGTGTTAAAATTATGTGTGACAAAAGTAGGTCTGTGGGAGACGAGACTTTTTAAAAAGTGTCCAGGGTTGTAGTATTTGTGCACGAAACTCAATGCCAGGGTAGTAATGACAAGCACACTCACATTGAGGTCGTGGGAAGCAAGCGCCTTAGAGACCTTACCGCACGAGACAGATACAATTTTATTCCCATTTTACAGCTAATGGGACTGAGGTCGCCCAGCTGGGAAGTGGTGGATTGGGGACCCACAGTCAGGTCTGTTGGAGAGGAGAGAGGCAGCCGTGTCCTAGTCCTGCCCTGAGCGGGCTCTGACAGGAGCCGGGGAGCTGACGGACCGAGCTGAGGTCTGGGCGACAGAAGCAGCGACCGAGCTCTCAGTGCCAGGTGTGAAGATGAGAGTTGCCACCCGGTTACCGTCCAGCTGGCCGGCCCCTCGCCTGGCACCTGAGACGGCAGGCAGTGCGCCCTGCTGGCTGGGTCCAGACTTGTGTCCGAAAGCAGTTGGCCGTGCCAGGTGGTGGGGCTCCTTGGCTTAAGCCCTCACACGCTGAGTCACAAGCAGGAAGAAGTCCACTCACCGGAGCTCGAGTCCCCGGACCTTGGCTGGGAGCTGCCCTGGGGCGGGCTGGTGGAGAGACAGCCCCGTCCCTCCTGGAGGAGCTCAGCCTACGAGGATGTAGAGACCCACAGCGATGCGTGCTCCAGCTGTACCCCAGGAGGGGGCAGCGGATTCCGCCCTGGGGGGCGGAGGGCAAGCACAGGGGACTGGCTGCACCAGGCTGGGCTTTGAAGGCCGAGTCCTGCTAATCGTCCCAAGAGCTTCCCTGACACCTCCACTGTGTGCACCCCACCGTCTCCACCTCCAGGCCTCCCACCCACCCCGGATGGGTCCCATTTCCTGACAGGGCTCAGCCAGGCACTCATTCCAAGCTGCGTGGGGGGCACTGGAGATCCACCTGGTCCCTGCCTCCAAGAGCTTTATTCTAAGGGGAGAAGGCAAGACCATACCCAGGAAAATTGTCAGTAATGTAAATGCAGACAAAGAGAAGTGCCTTGAGGGGACTTCCCTGGCGGTCCAGTGGGTAGGACTTCGCGCTCCCAATGCAGGGGGCCCGGGTTCGATCCCTGGTCGGGGAACTAGACACCGCATGCATGCTGCAACGGAGTTCGCATGCCGCAGCTGGGAAGCCTGCGTGCCGCGGCTAGGACCCGGCACAGCCTAAATAAATACATATTTTTATAAAAGAGAGAAGTGCTTCGAAGAAATTACAGAGAGTGAAGGGGAGGGAGGGGGGGGGGGGGGTGGTCATCTCTAGAGGGGACTAGAGACATAAGGGATGGAGGCGGGTGAAGCTGGGGGTGGGGCCAAAAGCAGAGAAGTGTAAAGGTCCTGAGGCAGGAAAGAGCTTGGTTGATTTGAGAGCCGGCAAGAAGGCCGCCGTGGCAGGCGATGGAGACAGGGGAGGGGGTGGGGACTGGAAGGTGGGGCAGAGGCGCCTGAGAGGAAGGGGCCGGGCGGGACGGGGTGGGGGAGTATAGGGTTTATCCTGGGTGTCGTGGAGGCCAGGTGAAGGTTTTCCCTTGGGAAGTGACAAGACCTACTTGGTGTTTTAAAGAGATCCCCGGGGTGGGCGGAGGGGGGCGGGTGTCAAGACCGCGCTGGCATCAAGGTGGCCAGTAAGGTGGCTGTGCGTTCGTCCAGGGAAGAGGTGGTGGCAGCTTGGCCAAGGACGCTGACAGGCAGGTGGGTTGGGTGCTGAGAGGAAGTGAGCTTGGCTGATGTTGGGGGGAGGAAGGAGTCTTGAAGGACCAGCCTGCGGTTCTCACCTGGGCTCCTGGGTGGATGCTGGTACCCTGTGCTGAGCTGGGCTGCAGCGTGGGGAGGGGGATTGAGGGAGGCACCGGGTTCGGAGGGAAATTCAGCAGTTGGTTGTGGACATGTGACTCGAGATGCCCACTGGAGGGTGAGTTGAAGACGTTCACATGCAGTGATGTGCGTCCAGATCCCCTTTAGGTCAGAGCCCCTCCCTCGTTCTCCCATCTGCCGGGAGCGCCGGCCGCAGCAGGCCCTCCCCAGGCTGCGGCCAAGGCCCAAGATTACAGACCCTTCCTGGGGGCATCCTGCATCCCACGACTGGTCCATGTGGGGATGCGAGGGTTTCGTCCCCTTGCCTTTTTGGGGGGACAGCTCTGAAGGGCCATCCCAGCGCCAGAGCAGCTGTGGGGTCGTCTGAGACCTCATTAACAACCGCATTGCTGTCCGCCTCTCCCTCTGCCCCGTCCTGCTTCCCTTGCTGCGTTGATCCCTAACTCCCTCCTCGGTAAACTTCCTCCACAGACGATTGGATACAATAGTTGGGACCTCGGAGGAGAGGTCCAGGCTGGACATAAACCTTTGGGAGCCCTAGGAAAAAGAGAAATCACTCCTTGGGGAAGAGACCAGGAGGGCCGGCATCCTAGAAGCCAGGCTGAAAAAGTGAAGGGGCCAGGTCCACTGGGTCAAGTGCTGCAGTGAGGTGAGGACCCACGTGGCCCTGGTGTATTTAGTTCCACCCCGTGGGGTTTAGGGAGGGATTTTCAAAGCCAGGGCATAATCTGGTATGGAGATGAACTAGTGGAGAAAGGGACATTGGTGATGCAGAGCGGCTGGGCGTGAGGTGGCCTCAGGGACAGAGAACCTTCAAGGGGGCGGTGCCCAGGATCTGAGGAATGGGGTCCATCTGGGAACCACGTACTGCAGCGGTCAGAAGGCAGTTAAGGCACCTGCACAGGTGGGTGTGCAGACCTGTGGAGGGGACAGGAGGCGGGTCTCTTCCGGTCGCTTCTATGAAGCACAGTGTCAGTTAGTTGCGTGTGAGCAGTGGGGAGGCAGTGCTGGATGGAAAGGAGGAGAACCGACTTAGCCTGACGGCTCCCAACTAGCAAACGGCAAAGGTGTGATTCAAACCCAGCCGGAAACTAACTTAAAAAGCCTGGGCTCTGGGCTTCCCTAGCTGGAGAAAGCGCAAGGAACAGCAAAGGTGTCAGTTACCCGGTCAGCAGGTAATAGAGGTAGCAGCAATACAGATGGGTATGGAGCTATCCCGGTGCTAAGTATTTTTGTGAATCGCCGTCAGATGCATGGTCTGCTGTGCCACTGGCCTACATCTGTAAGTGTTCTACATCTGTAAGTGTTCTTCACGAGTTATTTCACTTAACACTCAGCTCCCACCCTGTCCCTCAGTCACCCTGTAACACAGATACAGTTGATCCTCATTTTTTGCAGATTCCATATTTGCAAATTTGCTTACTTGCTAAAATGTATTTGTAACCCCCAAATTAATACTCACAGTGTTTTCGTGCTCATTTGCAGACATGCTCAGAGATGAAAGTTTGAGTCGCCCAACTGAGGTCGAACAAGATGTGACTCTACTTTTTAGCTCATCCTGTAAACAAGTGTCCCTTTAACAGTCTTTTTAGTGCCATGTTTTTGCATTTTTGTGGGTGTTTTTTGGGGGGTGGGTTTCGCTGTTTAAAATGACTCCCAGATGTAGTACTGAAGGACCGTCTAGTGTTCCCAAGCGCAGGGAGGCTATGATGTACCTTATGGAGAAAATACGTGTTAGGGAAGCTTTGTTTAAGCATGAATTATAATGCTTTCGGCTGTGAGTTCAACGGTAATGAATCAACAACATCTAATAACGTGTGTCTTTAAACAAACACGCATAAAACAAAGTTATGTATTGATTGGTTGACGAAAATGTTGTGATCAGAGGCTGGCAGGAATTGACTTGAACGCCAGCTATGGGAAGCAGAGCTGAAGCTTGAGCCTGGCTGGCCGGGCGCTCGAGCACTTCCCGGCCGTGAATGTGGCCTTGTGGTCCAGTGAGACAGCAGGGGGCCCGGCCTGGAAGAAAGGTTTCTTTCTCAGGGCAGCCCCTCCCTCCCCTGCTCTGGCCTCCTCTGGGCTTGGCCTCACCACTGTCTGTACCTGAACACAGCGGCTCCTTCAATCCATCTGGCTGCAGCCACTGAGCCCTGCCAGGTTGCGGTTTTCCCCTAAGTGGGAGAAACACTGACTCAGTGTCCTGGGGCCAGGGCCTTTGGTTTCCCGTTGCCGAGCCCGGCCCCGGGAGGGAAGGCACAAACGAGGTGTGTGTGCCTGAGAGGGAGGCCAGCTCCAGCCTCCAGATGAGCCCGACCCGCCAGTTTATTCAGGGGCAGCCTGGCCCTGCCCAGCCCCCTTCACTCATGGGCTGTCATCGTGAAGAGCCCACAGCCCTACTTTTCTCATTTATGGGGTGGCTTGTTTGTTGTGGGTTTGGGGTGTTTTTTTAATCTCCAGATAATGTAGGAGAAAATTGTGGGGGACTGTGATTTCCAAGTAGAATTACAGGCCCTTCAGGATATGTCCTTCCGACCTTAAAAAAGATGTAAGGTTGTGTGCATCCACTCCCAGCCTTTTCTGAGTTTGTCTCCTCTCAGGAGCCCGCTAAATTCCCGAGATTAATGACCTCCACCCTGGAGCATCCCTGGTGCAGGTCCTAAGTGCCGGCTGAGAACAGAGATGCAGGGAGAGCTCACAGGACTGTGAAGAGGGGCCGTGACCACGGAGAGGGGGGCTCAGAGGGCCTCGGGGCCCCACCCTGCCAGAGAACAGATGAGGGCAGGCGGTGGGCAGGCTACAGCCCAGATCGGCTCTGGGCAGGGTCGCGGTGACCCAACAGAGAGTGCAGCCTGGCTGCCAAGCTGTAAAACCGAGAAAGGAGCCTGGGCTTGTGTTCGGGGCTCATCTGAAACAGCCTCCGCACTCCTGTGGGGAGTGAAAAGAGCTGGTACAGAATGCCACAACCCTCCCTGAGCCTTTGTATACAGAAACTGCCGCCCAGGGACACAGCTGTCACAGCAGCCGAGGCAGCGTTTAGACCCCAGCATCTCAAGAGAGCGGGGCCTCTCTGATGACTCACACACCCAGCACACACATGTGTGCACATGTGCCGGTGCCTGGCAGGGCACCCTCACCCCTCTTAGCGCACAGCCCTGGGTGTCCAGTGGTGCTGGGGGGAGGGGGGAGGGCGGCGCTCTGCATCCCCTTCTTATATTTCCAGGTGGCTGGCCTGTGGTTTCTGCTCAGTGAACGTTGTTTGAATAAATGAGTAAACGAGTGAATGCATGAGTGAATGGCCTTGGTTCCACTGTGCTTGCTTTGGGGAAGTTATTTTACAAATCTGAGCCGCCCTTTCTTTGCTGCATCAGCCTCTGGGATCCGCTCCCTGGGTCTGAAGCCTGGCTCTCCACTTATTGGCTTTGTGTCTTTGAGTAACCTCTTTGAGCCTTAGTTTCCCCATCTGTAAAATGGGGATAATACCTGCCTCATAGGCTTGTTGTGAAAGTTAAATGAGTTAATGTCATGTGAAGCACTTAGAACAGAACCTCATGCACAGTAAGTGTCCTGTCGGTGTTTGCTATTCGTATCTTTAAAATGAAGATAATAACATCATGTTGTTGTTGTGTGTGTGTGAGTGTGAGTGTATGTTGGGAGCCTGGTGCATTGTTTTGCCAAGTGTGTTCCTTACAACACCGAGTTCTTTTGTTGTTAGAAGTTAAATGAGAAGAAGAGATCCTGTCCAAAGCTGGACAGCCTTGAGAAAACCCCAGGTTCAAACAAAGCGAGGAAGGTCTCTCTCCTGCTCAAGTGCTCTGTGACGTCTCCAAGGGGGAACCAAGAGTTCCGCCTGCGGATTCGACCACAGAGCCCATTTTTGCTTTCACAGTAGGATGGGGGCTCCACAAAATACATTTTTGGAAGCAATAAATATTTCTTTTTTCTTTTTTTTTTTTTTTTTTTTTGCGGCACGCGAGCCTCTCACTGTTGTGGCCTCTCCCGTTGCAGAGCACAGGCTCCGGACGCGCAGGCTCAGCGGCCATGGCTCACAGGCCCAGCCGCTTCGTTGCACATGGGATCCTCCCGGACCAGGGCACGAACCCGTGTCCCCTGCATCGGCAGGCGGACTTTCAACCTCTGTGCCACCAGGGAAGCCCAATATTTCTTTTCTTTTAAATTTTATTTTATTATTTTTTTATACAGCAGGTTCTTATTAGTTATCCATTTTATACATATTAGTGTATACATGTCAATCCCACTCTCCCAATTCATCCCACCACCACCACCACCACCCCCGCCCCGCTTTCGCCCCTTGGTGTCCATACATTTGTTCTCTACATCTGTGTCTCTATTTCTGCCTTGCAAACTGGTTCATCTGTACCATTTTTCTAGATTCCACATATATGAGTTAATATACGATATTTGTTTTTCTCTTTCTGACTTACTTCACTCTGTATGAGACAGTCTCTAAGTCCAACCACGTCTCTACAAACAACCCAATTTTGTTCCTTTTTATGGCTGAGTAATAGTCCATTGTATATATGGAATTGCATACAGTACAGTAGGGAGCCTGACAGGAGGCCAATCCCGACAATACATGTGTTCCTCACAGCAGCATAATTTATGTTTTAGGCATGGAGATCATGAAGCCAAGGAGTCATTTACTCTCAATGAAGGAGAGGGGAAGACTTCACATGGCAGTTCACACCTGAGTGGGGTTTTGAAGGATGAATAGGAGTTTGCCTAATGGACAGAGGAGGCAAAAATGTTTGATACTCAAACAGCATCCCCAGTCTACTCTCAACCACCACCCCTTTCTGGGGTCAGTGTGGACCCTTCTGCCATTAGTAAGCTTTGTGACTGTAAGTCATTTCTTCTCTCCAGGCATCAGTTTTCCATTTGTAAAATGGGATCCCTTCCAGCTTTAATGTGCTGTGATTTCATGTCTATATCGGCCTAGATGATATTAATTTCTAAAGAGTTCCCTTATTTGCAAAACACTTTCCAGAAGTTTTTGACATTCTTTTAATGCACAGCCCAGCCTTACAAAGTTGTACTCTCTCCATTTGACTGAAGAGGAAAGTGAGGCTTGGTGAGCTATAGTGACTTGCCCTTTGCCTATAAGTGGCAGAGCCAAGCCTCAAATCCAGGTCCTCGGACTCTGAGTTTGGGGTTCCACACGACCTCTAACTCAACTCATAAGCCTAAAATCCATCCGTGGGTTGCACATAAATGATCCTTGGTGGATCACTGCCCTCGCACAGGCCCTGTGTCTGATGTTACTGCTGACAAAGGGGGAGAAGGAGTGGAGACCATTGTGCGCCGAGGATGCCAGGCTCCACCTAAAGAAATAGCTTAAGGGAAAGAGGTAAGCAGGGTGCCCTGGGAGGGGTGGAAGGCAGGACCTTGAGGACTGATTGTCAAGGGAAAGCTGTTTTAGCCAGACAGCAGGGTAAAGTCCAGGACAGCAGGCAAGGGCTCAGCTGCTCTTTCCAAAGCAAAAATTGGTGCCTCAATCCAGGGTGAAATAATCCCCTGCCCCCAAAGTCTTTCTGTCCTGCTTCGGTTTCCTTCATAGCACGTGTCATGGACATCATCCATTCATTTATTTGTTCATTGTCTGACTTCCCCCACTAGAAAGCAAGGGCCACAAGAACTCACTATTGATTACAGCTATATCTCCAGCTGGGTCTGACCCATAGAAGATCGTGATTAAATATGTGTGAATGAATGACGGAATGAATGAATTAATGAGCGATGCCTTGCCCTGCGATCGCTCCAACTCCTGATGTAGTCAGCAAGCCTTTGGCAAAGTATTCAATTGTTCCCAAACTTTGCGGCATTGCAGTCACCTGGGAATCTTTAAAAACGGCTGGTGGTGGGTGGGGGGCTGGGGGGGTGGGGTGGGGGGGAACTTCCCTGGCAGTCCAGTGGTTAAGACTCCACGCTTCCACTGCAGGGGGTGCACGTTCGATCCCTGGTCGGGGAACCAAGATCCCACATGCCACGTGGCACGGCCAAAAAAACAACAACAGAAACCAAAAACGGCTAACGCCTGGCTTCCACCCCAGCCACTTGGATTCATTTGCTCTTGGTGTGACCTGGGCATTGACTTTTTTACGCTCCCCAAGTGAGGCTAGTGTGCAGTGCAGTTTTGGAACTGTGGCTTCACTGTTCACTCCTAAAATCAGCGATGTGGGCTGCCAGGTCTGGGAGGTGGTAGGGAGGGTGGCGGGAGGCATTTGAAACAGAGGAGACTTATTTATGCTCTCAAGGGTCTGCAGTCACCTGATGTTACCGAGAGTACAGGAAAGGGAAGTTTTCCCTCCTTGTCCTCTCCTGATGCAAGTCAAAGAAGACCTTGTTCCATTTCCTCCTCACCTGCCACCATCTCCTCTTAGATGATTGGATGAGTCAGAGGAAACGAGGTTCTCTCACCATTTTCCCCTCTTATTGGGTTTGTGTGAGTAAGAAAACCCATTGTTTACGTCTGCACAGGTTGACAAAAATAGAGCTCAGCCTTTCTGAACACTCAGCCCAGTTCTAGAGTCAGTAAGACCTGGTCCTGCCCCGTCTGCTCCACGTCCAGCCAGACATCACGCAGGACCCCAGTCCCCAGGGCAGACTGCTGAAGGCATCCTGGCCGAAGGACAGCCACCAGCCCCGAGGTGTTTGCCAGTGGAAGGGGGCTCATGTTTCTGGGGCTCACACCTGGTCCAATATCTGCTCCTGGGAGAGCGTGTGCTGTAGGATGGGAAGTAATGTGCTGTCCAAACCGCAGCTTTCCAGAGGAAGGAATGGTCCCAGATGCCTCCTCTTCCCTACACAGTGCAGACCCCCTGGACAGGCCCCTGCTGGAGTGGAAGGGCTCTGTTTGTTGCAAGCGGCAGATTGGGAACGACTGGGAGTCGTTGTTTGGCTAATGCCAACACTGGGTAAAGCTCAGAGAGCTCTTTCCTGTTACAGTGATGCCCTTTATGCTTAGCCTGGCCTTCCATATGGCCCCAAACATGTGCAAAACGTTGCCTCTTTACACCCTCTGATGTTGAGCTAACTCCTGCGTGGTGACAGCAGAAGGAAAGTAGACATAGGTAGATAGCCGGGGTACAGAGAGAATTTACTGATCTCTTCCCTCACCTGGATCACCCAGATGACCATGTGTTTTCCGCCCCCGTAAGTTTCTGGAGGATCTTTAACGCCTGCTTGTCAGTGTTCTGTTGGCTTTTCTCTGGCTTTGGCATTCAGCGTCATGGGAGTATTCTGGTATCAACAATGGCAGAATCAGTTTCCTGACATAAAAAGAATTAATCAGAGGGACTTGCAGTCTAAAAATTACTCTTGGATACATTCCCTGGGAGAGGGTTTCTGATTTTTTTTTTTAAGCCTTTATTTATTTTTAAAATATTCCTTTATTTTGGCTGTGCCAGGTCTTAGTTGCGGCATGCGGGATCTAGTTCCCTGACCAGGGCTCGAACCCAGGCCCCCTGCATTGGGAGAGCGCAGTCCTACCCACTGGACCACCAGGGAAGTCCTGGGTTTCTGATTTTAATGAGATTGTTCTTTCTCTTGAAAAGACAAGTCAGACCCCTTAGGAGACTCACAGCACCGGGCAAGCACTGTGAGGGAGTAACCTCCCTGCCACTCCCCACCCCCAGCCTGTCTGACCCCATCAGTAGGAAGGAGAGGGTCCGGCACTGGCAGTCAGGAGCCTGAGTTTCAGTCCTTGCTTATCTGGTATCTCACTGTGTGGCATTGGACAAATTCCCAGCCTTCTCCGAGCCACTGTCTTACCATTCATAGAATGGGGGACAAGTACTTTTGATACTTACCCAGAGAGTCTTCCTAGCTTAACATGGTTAGAGTCTATGACATCTAAAACACAGCTATGCTAAGGGACCAGAGTAGCTACCTCAAGACCCTCCTTGTCCCAGCCTCGTAGGTGGGGCTGTCTCAGAGACAGAACTATATTGCTTAATAACTGTGTCTCAGGCCCCTCTTGATCAGATGACACTGAGTCCTCCATGTGCCCTAGTCTGGGCTGGAGCCCTTAGTTCCCACATTCCATTTCAGAAACAGTAGTTCCCCTCCCGCCCGCCCCAAAACTATCACTGCTTCCCTGAATACTATGGAAGATGACAGGGCCTCTCCAGAAAGTCAATGGCCTCAGTTCTCCTGAGAATTCTAATCCTCCTGAGGTTCTAATCCTCCCCCTAGTTCCTCGCCAGCTTCTTGCCATATGGTAATTGATAATGGCTACTGTTTATTGAGCACCTGCTATGAGCCAGGCCCTGTTCTAAGTATTTTATGGGTCCTGATTATCTTCATCTTCACACCAATCCTAAAATATGTACCACTATTATCTCCCACTTACAGATGAGGAAACTGAGACACTGGGAATTAAACCTGTCTGGAGTCATCCGGCTACAATGTGGTAAAGCCAAGAAATGACCCTCAGTTCTGGCTCCAGAGCTCTTGCACCTAATCACTGGGTCAGACTGGGGCTCATTCATGCCACTGGGAGTAACTAGCGGCTGGTATTTATTGAGTGCTTGCAGCTCAGGAGGCATTATAATAACTACTTTTGTTTTTGTTTTGTTTTTTGTTTTGTTTTTGGCTGCGCGGTATGTGGATCTTAGTTCCCTGACCAGGGATCGAACCCACGCCGGCTACACTGGCAGCGCGGAGTCTTAACCACTGGACCACCAGGGAAGTCCCCTAGGCACTTCTTTTATCATTCCATTTACACCTCACAACTGGAAGAGGAAAGGTCTTGTTTCCATTTTATAAAGTTGGAAAACTGAGGCTCTGAAACATTACATGACTTCCCCACGGCAAATTGTAGAACTGGCAGGCTTCAACTCAGTGTGTCCGATGCTAATGTCTTGTGATACTCCTCTCTGTCATGCTACTTTTCAGGAAAAATACCTGGAGATGCTCCCCACCCCACCAGTTTGGGGAAAAATAAAGAGGGACCACTAGCAGCCCCCATCCATGGAGCTCTGGACCATGTCCATCACGCTCCCCCCTGGTGGGGGTAGGGAAGCCAGGTCTGACTCTCCACTGACCTTCTCTGGGAGAAAGCCAATGATCACCTTAGGTTTCTGCTTCTCTTCCCCAGTTCTGCGTGACCCTGTCAAGTGACCTGCTTTCTGGAGCCCCACACTGCTTAGGGGCAACATGAGACGCGGAAGGGTAAAGGGGAAGCCGAGATAGAAACCCTGAATTCAGCCCCACCCTAAAACCTCACCTAAGGCAGCTGAGCTAAGGCCTCAGGTTGGAGCTGGGAAGGCAGAAAGAGCAGGCCCAGGGTGCATGGGCTCATTCACACACCACACCTTTGATGAATGCCTAAGATCAAGTGTACCCACCGGGCCAGGGTGCAAAACAACCCATGAGGTGGACTGTGCCATTCCCATTTTACAGATGAAGACACTGAGTCTGAGACGTTATATGACTTGTCCGAAGACTGACAGCTGGCAAATAGGATTCAAACCCAGGTCTGTCCGATTCCAAAGCCAGTGCTCTTTCTGGTACACCACAACGCTCCTGCGTGTTTAGGGACTGTGGGGGTGGACACAAACTAGGGTGAGAAACAGCCTGTGGCCTCCACACATAGATCTCTGAACTGCAGGGCATAAGCAGGGAGGAGAGGGCCAGCTGTGATGGAGTTTCCACCTCACCCACACTACCCCAGCCTCGCCCCCACATGTAGCCCTTGCCAGGAGGCCCCCCTCTGACTAATACTGTCCTTTTTGGAGAGTCCCCAGCAGGTCTGGGAACCCCAGTGGGATGCTTTGCCTCAGAGACAGGCCCTGGTAAACAGAAAGGTAGCTGGGAATTTATTTGCAAGGGAGATACTGGGGAGAAGGAAGTTGAGAGCAGAGAGCCAGAGACAAAGGGGGCTGAAAAGCTGTGTGTGTGTGTGTGAGAGAGAGAGAGAGAGAATTGGTGTTGTACGAAAGGGTCCTGCCCATACCAAAATGCCACCTTGTTGGTCAGTGAGGACTCAAGGACAGCAAAGGTGGCTTCATACGGGCCTGAACCAGACAATTAGGAAGATAAATCCGCTCCCCACCCTCCCCCAGTTACACAGTATAACGTCAAGTCAAAGGGAAACCACACTTGCAAAATTTGCCGGTTTACAGTTTTCCTTCTTTTAATCCGGAGCATAATGAAGAGTTATGAGGGGGCACATTTTGGACTTAAATTATATGTACTAGGATCCAACAGAAGGAGTCCGTTCCTTCTTTTGTTTTTTAGTTCTCGTTGCCGCTTGGTTCTTTGTATTCCCGTACTGGTTATAAAGACAGTTTTGACTTGACACGAAAAGATTGGGAAAGTTGTAGGTGGGATTCAGGATGAGAATCAATTTAGGAGTCACCAGACTCAGGCTGCTGGTGGTGGCGGGCTGTTGGCAGGTCTTCGTTCGCGTCCGCAGATGTGAACCAGGAAGCGCGGACAGCAAACTGAGAGTAGCCTGGAACAGGCAGCGGCGGCCACAGCGCCCGCCCGAGAGGCGCTTGAATTTACAAACTTCGTCTCCCGTAATCCCAAGGTCCCGGCCGCCCAAATCCCTGCAGCAGTAACCTTGCTGCGCGGGCTCGACAGGGACCCTCGCGAGCTCCACCTCCGGAGCGTCCCCTGGGGCCCGGTGAGGGGTGCAGTGGCCTGGGCCCGCCCCGCGGCCACGCGGCCAATGGTCGGCGCCGCCCCAGCCACCTGCCCCTACCTTAGGGGGCGGGGTTACCTGGGCCCCGCCCCCCGCGGCTCGGATTCCCTGGCCGCATTTCCTCCTCCTCTAGCCCCGCCCCCAGCGCGAGGCCCCGCCCCTTCGAACCCTGAGCCCGGGCGCCTTGTGATGTCACGGCAGCTTTGATACAAAGAGCCCTTCGGCCCACGCGGGTCTCCCGGCAACGAGCGCGGGTGGGGGCGGGGCCGGCGCCTTCAACTGGTGCGGAACCGGACTGTTTCTGCGCCCTCCGCTCGGCCGGCCGCATCCCCGTCGGCCCCGCCGACCCGCGCCCGCCCACTTCTCGCCCTTCGGCAGCACACCGACCCGCGGCCGGACTGGGGATGCGCACCCCGCCGGTCCCCGGGGGCCAGGTAAGCGGCGGCCGGGAGGCTCGGGGTCGCGGGGCTCCGGCGACACGCACCTGGCCCGGCCCGCGGCCCCGCCACCGAGGAAGTTGCCGGAGCGCGGAACTTCGCCCGCCCCGGCAGGGTCCGCCCTGTCGGCCCTTGCCGGGGAGGTCGGGTTACCTGCCCCCGGCTTGCTGGGCCAGAGCGGGGAAGTCGCCCCCCCGCCTCCCCCTCCGACCCTCTGCCGGCGCCCAGGTGCGAGGTTGGGCAGCACTAGCCCTGGGGCGCGGGGAGACGAGGCCAATTCTCTCCTCGGCGCCGTTTCAGAAAGTGTTTTTAGGGGGACCCAGTTGGCCGGGAAAGAGGCTCGTTTGCCCGGACGCTTCCCTTGGGACATCCCGCGTCCTCGTGTCCCACCTCGGCTCCCAGCGTGCCTGCCTCTCCGGGACCAGTGTTGCCCCAGCTCCCTTCCCTTGGTCCCGCCGAGTCCCGAAGCGGGCTCTGCACGGCCGAAGATTTCCCGTAGCTTTTGGAGGCAACACCGTTCCCGGGCTTCCCTCGTTTCCGAGGGTCCCTGCCAGGCAAGAGGGAGGACCAGCCTAGTTCGGGGTTTGGGGACAGGGCCCTGCTCCTTCCCAGCCGAGAGGCTGCGGAGGCCGGAGGTGCGCGCGGGCTCCCAGCTCGTAGCTCTCTGGGCCGCAAGAGCCGGCAAGTCCGCCCCGGTAGTAGTTGCTGTTGTCACAGCCGCTTCTCTGCGGGCGACAAGCGTCTCTGAGGTCTTGGGGGAGCAGCCTCTGGAGAACAGTGTGTGTGCTGCAGGAACCCTCCCCAGCCCCAGACTTGATTTCTTCTCAGCCGTGCACGCTCCAATGTTCGTCTTTCCACATTTCCCCTTATTGCTAGCCCTGCTCTCCCACAGATGGCTGGAGGTGACACATCTTTCAGCCCCGAGGGACATGCCAGTATCCCTTGACTGATGGATAGGCCGCCTCCTCAGAAGAGTGTGAGGGGGCCGAGTTCCTGCACTCAGCCTATAGGACTTGGGTGGGAGCTCTCTGGTCTGGTTTCTGCGGATCCACCAAACCTCTGGCTTCCCTGCCTGGAGGCGGGTGCTAATCGCAGGGTCTCCTGGGAGGGGGCACCCCCAGGTCCTTTCCCTGGTGCAGTGTGGTTACAGTGATTGCCAGGGGGCGGGGGGGGGGAGGGTACCAGCTGTGTGTGTCTCAGACCTCTGCAGTAGAGTTCTCTGTCTCTCTCTCTCTCTCTCCCTCCCTCCCTTCCCTCCCTGTAACCGTGTAACCCAGCCTTTGTGGAGTCCTTGAGTCACTGCCATTGACTGGGGTCTTGCCACCCACCTGGCACCAGCTTACTCAGATAGACTGGCCCAAACCTTACCCTGCTTGCCTGGCATTCGTGAAATGCCGATTACGTGCCCAAGGGCTACGACATGCAGATACTTCCCTCCCCTCAAGGTGTTTGAAGGCTGGTGGGAGACTGATAAACTGGGTCTGATCGCTCCCTGCCCAACACTGTGTCCCCAGCCCTCAGGCAGAGTTGATCTGGGTTGTCTCTGAGGCCCCCATGACTAGGCGTGTGCGTCCCCTGTGGGATTCTTGGGTAGCAGGCCGTTGCTTGGGCACATGCTTGCTGGGGAACAGCTTTGTAATTTGGTGACTCCGGCTTTGCTGGAGGGGTGGGGTGGATGACTAAGGCGGGCGGGAGATAAGACAGTGCTCAGGGGAGGGGCCGGACTAAGCAGGCCAGGTGAGCAGGCAGGAGGCGAGACCTTTGCCCCAAGCAAGACCAGTAAGAGAGACTATCCGGAGCCTGTGCATAGAAAGGACTTTCAGTCTAGCAAGGGCAGGAAGGAGGAGAAATTAGGGTGCCTGGAGCAGCCTGCACTGGGGAGGCACTGGGCTGCAGCTTGAGAGCTTGCTGGTGGGTGTTCTCCTGGCCCCCACTCTCCTTCCCTGCTGGCCTCTCTTCAGAGCGTTTGGACCCTTCCCAAAGCACACTGGCCCCTTCATGGCCTCTCCTAGCCTCCTCCCCTCCTGGTGGGTCCGGCTACCCTCACATCCAGGGCTGTCTCTTCAGCTGCTTACGGGGACCTTCACGGCTCTCACCTTCCAGCACCCTCCCCACCCCACATCAGAGTGGCTGGAAACTTCCTTTCCTAGGGCTGCGTTCTCTCCTCTGAGGTGGCCTGTTACGCCAAGGGATGTTTTCACAGCTGATTCTGCTCTAAGGGGGCTTCACAGTTTCACTTCACTTCTTATACTTTAGGTGTGGATAGGGAGGAGGCGCAGGGGAGCAGGGGGGAGGCTCCTAATAGCAGGTGAGCAAGTCCTGGAAGTAGGCATCTCAGGGACTCAGGACCTTAGGCGGGGGAGGGACAGCCTGGGCAGATGGAGCCCACCGTCTGGCCCTGTGCCCTGGCCCTGTGCCCTGGCCCTGCCCCCCGGTGCAAGGCTTATTGCCTTTGGAAGAGGAAGCATCTGTCTGATCTGCCTGCTGTCCGGTGTTGGCAGTGGGCACAGTGCCCTGGTCTTGCTGGGCGTGCAGGATTCCTGGGGTTGGGCTGGGGTCCTCTGTGTCTTGACTCAGCACCTGAGCGTTGACGGCATCAAGTCATCGGCCCCTCGAATGAGGAGGACTGCTCAGGTCTTCCTACTGCCCAGTCCTGCAGCTGGATAACGTGCCCACGGCCAGCCGGGCATGGGACAGGCGTGTGGACTGGGCACATCCACCTGGCATCCTTCTGGACGTTGTGTGAACGTGTCTCCTGGCTGTGGTATACAGTCCCCTCCATCAGGTGGCTTCCAGGGCACAGATCCTTCCCCATGTCTGTTCACCCAGCCCCCACCAGGCACATTGCCCACTACAGGCAATTCATTCATTCAGCAATATTTGAGCGTCTAATTCGTGTTGGATTCTGTGCTGGGCACTGGAGACACAGCAGTGAACCCAACCGGCAGCAGTCCCTGCCTTCACGGAGCTCACATGGCAGCACAGGGCAGGCAAGCAGGTAAAACCTGCAGCGTGCGAGGCGGCAGGAGCGAACGCGGGGTCCTGGGGAGTGCTGGGCAAGGAGCTGTGCTTTTAAACGGAGTTGGCAGGGCAGTCCTCGCTGAGACGGTGGCCTCTGACCAAAGAGGCCCAGGCAGGGGAAGCAGCAACCGCAAAGGCCCTGAGGTGGGACCGCGGCCGGCGAGGTGCATCCGCGGACCTGCAGGGAGGCCGCTGTGACTGGAGAGTGAGCCAGGGGACAGGACAGAGAGGCCAGGGGTGCCTGACGCTGCCAGGCAACAGCTGGAATCCCAGGAGGAGAAGGTAGCACAGCTGAGGTTGGAAACTCCCGGGCACAGAATGCATTTCAGTGCTCTGTCCTCTTTAGACCCTTGCTGTTGAGGGGTTTGGGCCTGAAGGTGTTCCTTGGGGAGAGGTGCCTGCATGCGGCCATCGCTGCATGGACTTCCTGCCCTTAGCGCGGGTCGGGTCAGATGAGCCTGTCTGAGTGGATATGGAAACCGTCCTTGCCAGACTGTTGATACGAGCCAAAACCACCGGGGTGCTGTCCGTACAGCTGTCTAAGCAGGCGGATCACGGTCGGGGCTGTCCCCGTCCCCACGGGCCAGCGCTGCGGGGGTGCAGCAGGTGCAGCGCTCAAGACTCACGAGGTAGCGGGCAGCTGCCCCTGGTCCGCGCTCTGGCCAGCCGCTCCCGGGCTCTGCTTCCTCGTCTCCTCCTTGGGCACCCTCTTCACTCCCGCTGCTCATGGCCAGGTGGCAGCTCAATTCTGTGCCCCGGTCTCCTTAGGGGCCCAGCCGAGGTGCTCACGCACCTGATTTCTGTATAGCTGGGGGCCCCAAGCGCGCGCGCGCGCGCGCGTGTGTGTGTGTGTGTGTGTGTGTAGTGGAAGGAGAGAATAGGCATCCAGAAATCAGTGCATCCTCTGAGGGGCGCGTGGAGGTCTGAGGAGGTAGCTCGGTGGTCCAGAGCCGGGGGCTCCGGGTGACCTCAGCCCAGCTTCGTCTGGCAGGCGGTGCGAGTAATACCGACTTTTCTACCCCCCCTTCTTGACTTCCTTCAGGAAAGGGGAAGTTGCCCGACTCTTGGGCATTGTTTTCATTGATTCAACCTGCTTCATCTTCCCAGGCAAGTGGGTTCTTTCCCAGCAATGTAAACACGACTCAAACGAAAGCAAAGCTCCGTAGCAGTTATTCTTAATATCTGAGGCTCTGCTCGTGGGCGCTTTTCTCTTGTAAGGGATCCAGAAGAGGAAGGCCTGAGCGGAGCTGGAGTGGGAGAGCGGGTGGGAACCCTCTCGCTCTTGAGTCATCTTTTGTCACCCCGACCCTCCTGCGCTCTGCAGGCCTAATTACCATAAAAAGGGGTCTCACGTGTGTCACGTGGCCAGTGCTGTCTGCAGTGGACCCGGGGTAAGAGAGCTGAGAGGGCTCTGCTCTCAGCACCAGACTGCAGTCTCCCTCTTAGGATAGGAGAGACAGGAGCAAGTTTCTCCTTCCTGCACACCGGTTTTCCTGGGAGAAACACCTGCCTCAAAACACAGGTGCTGGGCTTCCCTCGTGACGCAGTGGTTGAGAGTCCGCCTGCCAACGCAGGGGACACCGGTTCATGCCCCGGACCGGGAAGATCCCACATGCCGCGGAGCGGCTGGGCCCGTGAGCCATGGCCGCTGAGCCTGCGCGTCCGGGGCTTGTGCTCCGCAACGGGAGAGGCCACAACAGTGAGGGGCCCGCGTACGGCTAAAAGAAAAAAAAAAAAAAAAGCACAGGTGCCTTCATCTCATGCTCGGTAACCCAATGCCTGTTTTCTTAAAATAGAAAAAAAGTGTCAGAGCCAGGAAGCACCTGGGTCTAGGTCCTGGCCCTGCCGCTTGCTAGCTATGGGACTTTGGGCAAGCTACCTCGCCTTGCTGAGCCTCAGTTTCCCCACTCCCAGAATGAGAGTGATAATAGTATCCACCTCACAGGGTGATGATGCAGGTATAATGAGCTGCTGTGACCTAGAATACCCGGAGCGGGTTCTGACACACGCTTGGCTGGGGCCTGGTGGACGGTTAGGCAGCTAGAAGCAGGATAGTGTGGTCCCTGAGAGCCTGGGCTCCGGAGTTGGGCTGTCTGGGTTCAGGTCCTGGTTCTGCCAGTGCTGTGTGTGCGGAATCTTAGGCAAATCATTTAACCTCTCTCTGCCTCCGTTTCCTTGTCTGTGAAAAGAGAATGATGCTATTACCTCTCTCATAAGGTTGTTACGTGGATCAAATATGTAAAGGTATGAAAAGCACTTAAGAATGCTTGGCTTACAAGCGAGCTGTTATTTTTAGTTCCTTCAGGCTTCTGCTGGTTTGATTCTTGTGACTGATAACCTTAGCTCCTAACAGAAGTTCTTGCAGGGAAGATGTCAGCCCCAAAACAGGAAGGTGGCAGGGGAAAAACTCGGCTACCCGAGGACAGGAGGAGCAAGATTCCACTTCCTCAGCTTCTGTGCTTTTAAAGAAACCAACTTGGCCTTTGCAGATGCAGACTCTGGGGCTGGGTGAAGTGACTGGCGCCTGCCCGAGAGGCAGTCTGTGAATGAGATGCAAAGCACGTTCCCAGGTGACGGCCGTCTCCCCGGGGCTTGGTGGGGAACTGCCGGTTCCTTCCTCCCAGAGGCCGCCTGCTCTGCCGGCCGTGGCCCCTCTACCCAGGAGAGTGGGTCCGCACCTCTGCGCACTGCCCTTCGCCTCCAGCCGGGACCTGCCTCTGTCCACCTGTGCTCAGCTGGAAAAGCCAGCTTGGAGCAGGGCTGCCAGCACAGTCCCTGCCTTATTGAAGCACTGTGGGTCTGGCTGGCTGCAGGCCCCAGGAGATCTGGAGAGGGGCCAGGTAGGAAGGTGTGGGCTCTGCAGCCACCCGGCCACGTCGAGTGGCTGCCCTTGGTAGTTTTCCAAGGAGCAGACCTGCCTGTCTGTCTCGCTTGGCTGCTCAGAGGTCTGCAGCTCCACTGAGGCGAGGCTGGCCGGGCTGACTGGTCAGGTGGGTGGTGGTGAGGACAGCCTCTGGCTGACAGTGTTGAGTAACCTTGAATGGATGGCCTCCTGGCGAAATGAGCGTTCTTGTTGACAAGGCAGGTCTGGCCAGCACACTGTTGTGTGATTATCTGCAAGAGTTATTAGCAAAGAAGGAGCCCACAGCAGCAGGTGTGTGCGTGTGCGCGCGCGTGCGCGGACGTGCATGCACGGAGTTGTCATTACCCTTCGGCGTATGCACGCGCACACACACAAAGGAACTGGCTGAATCCCCGTTCCCCACCAATAGTCACACTGTATTTTATAGATTCTAAGACATAACTTTTTCCTCACGTTTTAACATCTCAAGTTGCTGTGTGTCATACATTTGCTGGTATGTTATACTTTAATTGACAGTGCCATTTCTTGGTACACTCGAGATAACAGTGCATCTTAAAATCAAAGACATCTTGGATTTGATGAAACACAGAAACTAGGTAACCACTAGAGAATTTGCATAATTTGCCCAGTTTCTTTGAGGAAGGAAGTAGAGCCACCTTGTAGTGGTGGGAGGATTCATAAAGCAACACTCTGATGTGGTTCAAGGGAATGAGCTTGGATACTGGGCAGACCTGGGCTCAGTTTCCAGCTTTACAGCTCAGGAGCTGTGTCACCTTGGGAAAGTAGAGCAACCTCTCTGAGCCTTGGGTTGTTCCTCTACCAGATGCGGGTCATGGCTCCACAGTCATCAGGATTGTGTGCGAGGCACCTTTCCCTGTTTCTCTCTTGCTGGGTACTGTCTGAGGTCATACTGCTCCCTTCCACCTGGGTTGAAAGGGAAAATGAAGGCAGGGAGTGGTTCCTTGGCCTCCCCAAGGTAGCAGAGGGAAACTGGCCTTCATATCTTGGCTTCCTGACTCAGTTGACAATCCTTACACATCATCTTTTCCTTCCTTCCCTCCTCCTCCCACTTTGTCTGAGTTTTCATTTTCACATGTTTCCCTTTAGCAATTTTCTTTCAAATCTCTCTCCTCTCCCTTTCTGTAAAATCTTCCCACATGTAGCCTCTTTGAAGCTCCCTGTGGTGGGAAAGGGGAGGGGGCTATGCCCTGTGGCCAGGGCGGCACAAGCCCCAGGAGCCTCAGCTGACAGTAGTCAGTGGTCTAGTGTGCTGTGGTCCCTGCAACCTTCAGCTCAAGTCCAAGTTCTGGTGCCACTAGCCCAGCTAATTCCTGTGCCCATGGCCTGCAGGGCTCAGCCTGAGAGGCTGCTCCAGTGCTGAGTGTTGGACCCTGCCATCTCCCAGTGTGTTTAGCATCCCTGCACCTTCCCTGCTGTATTGAAATCAGACCTTGTTCAAACCCTAGTCCAGCTAGCTCTGTGACCTTTTCCAATTGGTTAACCTCTCTGAGCCCCAGTTTTCGCATCTGAACGACGGCTGACGCACAGGAACACCCAGCACGTGCTAGGTGCCTAATAGATGCATTCTCTCCTGGTCTTCCTCACATGTTTAAGACCACCCTGTGTTTCTTCAGCTGGGTGCCAAGGGCTCAGGGAGTGCCAGCTGACAGTGTCGCTCCAAGCAAATGCCCTGAGACAGATGGAGGAGTTCAGGGCAGGGAATAGCACGGGTGAAGGCATGGGGACCTGCCTGTATAAGCGGGATGTGGTGGGTGGCCTGGCTGGGCTGCAGGGGGAGGGAATGGGGTGAGCAGTCAGTGCCTTGGCACCTGTGGGGGGTGAGATTGACAAGGGGGGCTGCTCCCTAAGGGAGGAGCAGGGCTGGGGGAGCTGCAGGCTGAGGGCTCAGTGAGAGATGGTGGCTGGAGGGAGACCCTTCAGAGTGGGCAGTGGTCTGAAAGCTTATTTGTGTCAGAGGTCTCCTCTCTGCCTCTCAAGATGCTGATGAAAGCCAGTAGCCCTACTTCCTTAGTTTTGTGTATAGTGTCAGGGGTTGGCAGCCCAATTTTTTTTTTTTAATAAATTTATTTTATTTATTTATTTATTTATGGCTCCGTTGGGGCTTCGTTGCTGCGCGTGGGCTTTCTCTAGTTGTGTTGAGCAGGGGTTGCTCTTTGTTCTGGTGCGTGGGCTTCTCATCGCGGTGGCTTCTCTTGTTGCAGAGCACGGGCTCTAGGCACGCAGGCTTCAGTAGTTGCGGCATGCGGGCTCAGTAGTTGTGGCTCGTGGGCTCTAGAGCACAGGCTCAGTAGTTGTGGCGCACGGGCTTAGTTGCTCCGCGGCATGTGGGATCTTCCTGGATCAGGGCTCGAACCCGTGTCCCCTGCATTGGCAGGCGGATTCTTAACCACTGAGCCACCAGGGAAGCCCTCGCAGCCCCCCTTTGATGAGGTGGTGTTGGGTCTCTGGCATAAAGGTGGACCTCTGTCCTTTCGGGGTACTGAGGGGTGTAATGAATTAAACCAACCCTAAGAGAAACAGAGCTGCAGGTGGGGCAGAGCTTTGCTTTCAAAGAGCCTATAATACCTGGTGCAGTGGCCCCTGTGGGACCCCCAGGAGGCAAGGCTACCACACAGCTCCTGGCTGGGGACGGGGGAGCCAGTGGGTTAGCTGTGCCAAGGCTGGGATGGAAACGCTTCCCCCTTCTCTCCTTAAAATGGTACATGAGGGGCGGGGGAGGTGAGGATGAGGACCCAGCCTGGCGTGTGCCTCCTTACCCGGCGCCCCAGGGAGAGTCACGGGCAGAGACAGGGCTCACCGGAGGGAGGGTGCCCAGAGATGGCTGGAGGGCTCTAGAAGCTCAGTTCTGGGCCTGGGGGTGGGGGGCATAGGTGGAGGGTGGGTGGAGGGCGTCGGCCTCCCAGATACAGTGACTTTCTAACTGGGGCTTGTTTAGGGACAGGCACGTGTGACCCAGGGAGGAATTGTGTTTCGCGCATAAGGGATATCACGTGCCAGGGCTTGGGGGCTGGGGGGTGAAGCCGGACAGGAGCCTGGGGTCGTGTCCTGAGGCCGAGACTGCCGCGGGGCCTGTGTGTGCTGCCTGCGGAGTCAGGACCTGGTTCCGTGGCCAGTGGGGGTCTTGAGGGACTTCAGTACTCTAGGACTTCCTGGGGGCCTCCCGCCTCTGAGCCCCAAGCTATGGCTGCTGGCGGGACCTAGTGCTCTCCCCGTCCCCACTGCGGGGGGCGCCTGGGAAGGGACCTGAGCCCTGGCCAGCTGTGCGCTGGTGGCCCCAGTGCAGGGCTGCACCCCTGGAACCGGCAGCTTGGATAGCTGGACCTGGCAAAGGCTGCAGGACAAAAAGGGACACCTCGACTGAGCCTGCCGGGAGCACTGCCGGGGACTCTGGGCTGATGGAAGGTGCCGGAAGGTTATAAAAGCAGAGAGCCTGGCAGGGGGGCTCTGTGGGGTGTGGAGGAGGAGAGTCGCCACCGTGTCATTGGCCTGCCTGATCCCACCCTGTCCACTCCAGGAGGACGGGTCAGAAGGAGCCTTGGCCGTCAGCTCTGGGTAAACCCTGGCACCTCTTGGCCTTTCAAGGCCCGAGGCTTCCTGTGGCAGAGGGGGGCTGGGGTGGGCACCCAGCCTAGCTCTGGACTGTCAGCTCGGCCCAGGTGTGCCCCCTGGGAGGTTATATCACATCGTTTGAGGGTGCCCTGCTGAAGGAGTGCGGCTGGGCCCACCTGTTGGGCTCTCGGGGGCAGAGGACTGGCCCCTGATATCCCTTCCCCAGCCTTCACTTTAAACTCCTCTTATCAGGATGGTAACACAGGGAGCCCCCAAGACAAGCCCCACAGACTCTTGGCTGTGTGAGTAATCAAGCCCTCACTTCAGACGGCCGCATCTTTCAAAGCTATAATTTGTAGCCCAAAATAGTTGCCTGTTCAGAGAGCCAGGAGAGCCCTTGATGGGCCCCCCTTTCAATGTGCGGCCTGTGGATTCGCTTTTGGCGTTTGAGTTGCTCTCCACCTGGCCCGTGGTTTCCTCAGGAAGAGCCGTAGATATGATGGCTGGTGGGAACTGGGGCTTCCCGGAGGGTACTCGGGGAATCCTTTTTTGAGAATTTAGAGGCGGCAATGGAAGTTAAATCACAGGCAGCATCACTTCAGGGCAGAGTGGATTAAATTCTCTGGACACAGGGTCCTCATCTGTAGGGAGGAGACAGTATTTACTTGCAGGATTTTGGGGGGAGGAAAACGAGACCCTCCCCAGTGAAGCACGGAGCAGACGCTGGCCGCGTGGTCAGCGCTCCCGTGTGTTGCCTTCCTTTCCTGGCTTCCTCTCAGGTGCGGCTCCACCTGGCCTCTTGCAGACAGATCTTGCGTGTGGATTCGGGGAGGTGGCCGGGGGTACTCGGCCAACAGGAAACACCTCCCCTGACCTGCAGCCTCTCTGGGCTGACGTGCCTGGAATTCCTGGGGCTGGCCGCTGGGTTTGGTTTCCAGATGTGGAAGCAGTTTAAGTTCTGTTTTCATAATCCCCAACAGTTTGCCTCCATGTTCTCTTTTGAAAATCAAGACCTTTGGCTCTACTTCAGGGGCAGTGGGGGAGGCTAGCTGGCCTGTTGGAATCCTTTGTGTTCGGGGGTAGCTTCACCAGGGCACTCAGATCTGGGACCCTGGGCTTTGTTGGGACGGTTAGACCCCATCAAGGGCTTGATGCCCGTGGGAGCAAAAGTGGACCCTGGGGCCACCTCCCCCGTGGCTTTTCCTTGGAGGTGGGTCACTTAGCCAAATTCAGCTGCCGTATGTGCCTGGCCTCTTGGTCACCATCACTGACCCTAGACAGCCAGCCTTGGGGCGGGGGAGGGGACTCTGGTTCTGGCTGGCATCACAGCCGAGGAGGGTGCCCACGTGTCCCAGGAGTGGTAGATCGCCCTCCTTCCTAAACTGACCACAACAGAGGGAAGAAGTCTGCCCTAGATTTCAAGTAGCCAGAAATACTGCCTGGCATGGAGAAACTGGTACTATCTTGCCAAATTACTAGGCACTGCTGGCCACAGAGGTGGCCTGGCCCAGGGTTAGAGGCTCTGTGGTTCCGGGGCTAACTGCTGATCTCTTGTCAACCAGCCACTATTTAGGCAAAATAACTTTTATATTTGTACTATGACTACACTGTGTACAGCTCTGGGCAAACAAAAATTGGCTTTGCAATTTTCAGTGCCCGTGATTGAACTGCACACACGCATCTCTACAACGAAGCTATAATACCTATGCTATTGAGAGAACACAAGAAGTGGAAATAATTTACTTAGATCCGTGTATAAAGTGCTTATGAAACATTGTCCTGAAAATCGTAGATCCACCAGGCTTCAGTGTCAGCAAGATACAGTCTCTTTAGAAGCAGCGATATCTCAAAATGATCATGGAAGGGAAGCCAACAATTCCTTTGACCAAAAAAAAAAAAAAATCCCAAGTTTCTTGACAAAGTTCTGGAGATTCACTAGTTAGTTCTCTGTGGAGGTTGAATTGAATTGACCTTGAAGGAATTTGCTCTTATTATCCGGGTGGGAAGGTGGGTGGAAAACACAGACCTAGCTGAGGGGTCTCCACACAGCCTTCCTAGAGAAGGAGGAAAGAGTATTAGTTTGCTAGGGCTACCCTAACAGTACTCCCTGGTCGTGTGTGTGTGTCTGTGTGTGTGTGCCTGTGTCTGTCCACGTCCTAATTTCCCAATAAGGACGCTGGTCACACTGGATTAGGCCCACCCTTATAACCTCATTTTAATTTAATTACCTCTTTGAAGACCCTGTCTCCAAACACAGTTACATTCTAAGAGACTGCTGGTTGGGGGGCGAGGGGGACACAATTCTGCCCATAACAGAAAGGTTCTCCGGAATCATCCTCCGAGGGGGGAGGGGGAGGGGGAGGGGAGCGGAGCCTGGCACCCAGGGAGAGCAGCCGCCCCTGCCTCTTGATCTAGTCATTTGTAACCTGGACTGCTCACCCTTCAGCTCTTATCCTCAAGCGCTGGTTTTACCCAAGGATGTTGTGCTGGTCCTCTGAGCTCCCTCTTTCTGCTGACTCTACCTTTAGGATAGCATTTTTTATTTTATTTCATTTTTTTTTGTGGTACACGGGGCCTCTCACTGTTGTGGCCTCTCCCGTTGCAGAGCACAGTCTCCGTACGCGCAGGCTCAGCAGCCATGGCTCACGGGCCCAGCCGCTCCGCGGCACGTGGGATCCTCCCGGACCGGGGCTCGAACCCGCGTCCCCTGCATCGGCAGGCGGACTCTCAACCACTGCGCCACCAGGGAAGCCCTAGGATAGCATTTTTAAAGGGTGGCTGCCCCTTTTCATAGTTCTTTTATTTTTAAAAACTTTTTAAAAGTCTATTCAGATCCTTCATGCATTTTATTTATTTTATTTTATTAATTGATTAACTAATTTGGCCGTGCCACACAGCATGCAGGATCCTAGTTCCCTGACTAGGGATCGAACCCGCACCGCCCTCCCCACCCCACCCCCGCCAGTGGAAGCGCGGAGTCTTAACCGCTGGACCACCAGGGATGTCCCCCCATATTCCTTTTAAATGGAGCTAAGTTTATGAGAGATTTTACACTTTTCCTTAACCAGTTCAGCAAGTTTGGGGCAACTGTCTTTCACGCTCTGTGTATGTAAGGTTTACTTCTGACGTGTTGAAAACAATGAGACCTGTAAGAACTGATTATGGGAGGCCACTGCGGGTGGGATTGGCCGCCATTCTCGGCCACCAACCTGCATGACTCCCATAGGTTTTGCCGTAAGCAGTGCCCTGCAGTGGCTCTCAGCACCTGCTCCCCAGCCCTCGTGGCTCCAGAGCCCACCATACAGCCCCTGCAATAGCCATGCCTCCATCACCACACAAGGGAACCCCACAGTGTTTCACGGGGAGCCCAGATCAGCCCCTGCAGCCAGGACAGACCATCAGGGAGCTGGTCGTGGAGGAAGACTGCACCGTTAAGGATTCTCATGCCCGGGTGCTCCCCGGTGCTGCTACCGTATTTGCTTTATGTCTGTGTGGGAGATTGTTTTCTGAGCCGTTTGAAATAAAATTCGGCAAGATGTTATTAAAACTAAGGGCATTTCTCCTTCATAACTAGATACGGTTAACACACCTAGCAAACTCGAGCATCATTCCCTGATATCACCCAGTATCTGCTCCATATTCCAGTTTCCCTGCTTGTCCCCAGAAGATCTTTCACAGCTGGGTGGTGGTTTGCTCGCTTGCTTGCTGGAACCAGGATCTAATCAAAGATAACGTTCGGTTTTTATATCTCTTGGGTAATTGAAAACAGCAGTTCTCCCAGTGTGGCCCTGGGACCAGTAGCATCAGCATAACCTGACAACTTGTTAGAAATGCACTTGAAAAAAAAAAAAACCTATTGAAATGCACATTTTCAGACATCACCCCAAACCTACTAAATCAGAAACTGATTCAGTCTGAGTTTTAACAATCCACCGCACTCTCCAAATGACTCTGAAGTTTGAGAACCAACCACTCGTCTAGAAGAATCCCCCTCCCTTTCCTTTTTTTTTTTTTAACATCTTTATTGGAGTATAATTGCTTTACAATGGTGTGTTAGTTTCTGCTTTATAACAAAGTGAATCAGCTATACATATACATATGTCCCCATATCTCTTGCGTCTCCCACCCTCCCTATCCCACCCCTCTAGGTGGTCACAAAGCACCGAGCAGATCTCCCTGTGCTATGCGGCTGCTTCCCACTAGCTATCTGTTTTACATTTGGTAGTGTATATATGTCCATGCCACTCTCTCACTTCGTCCCAGCTTACCCTTCCCCGTCCCCATATCCTCAAGTCCATTCTCTAGTAGGTCTGTGTCTTTATTCCTGTCTTGCCCCTAGGTTCTTCATGATGTTTTTTTTTTTTGGATTCCATATACATGTGTTAGCATACGGTATTTGTTTTTCTCTTTCTGACTTACTTCACTCTGTACAACAAACTCTGGTCCATCCACCTCACTACAAATAACTCAATTTCGTTTCTTTTTATGGCTGAGTAATATTCCATTGTATATGTGTGCCACATCTTTATCCATTTATCTGTTGATGGACACTTAGGTTGCTTCCATGTCCTGGCTATTGTAAATAGAGCTGCAATGAACATTGTGGTACATGACTCTTTTTGAATTATGGTTTTCTCAGGGTATATGCCCAGTAGTGGGATTGCTGGGTCGTATGGTAGTTCTATTTTTAGTTTTTTAAGGAACCTCCATACTGTTCTCCATAGTGGCTGTATCAATTTACATTCCCACCAACAGTGCAAGAGGGTTCCCTTTTCTCCACACCCTCTCCAGCATTTATTGTTTCTAGATTTTTTGATGATGGCCATTCTGACCGGTGTGAGATGATATCTCATTGTAGTTTTGATTTGCATTTCTCTAATAGTTAATGATGTTGAACATTCTTCCATGTGTTTGTTGGCAACCTGTGTATCTTCTTTGGAGAAATGTCTGTTTAGGTCTTCTGCCCATTTTTGGATTGGGTTGTTTGTTTGTTTGTTTTCCGGTACACAGGCCTCTCACTGTTGTGGCCTCTCCCGTTGCGGAGCACAGGCTCCGGACGCGCAGGCTCAGCGGCCATGGCTCACGGGCCTAGCTGGTCCACGGCATGTGGGATGTTCCCGGACCGGGGCACGAACCCGTGTCCCCTGCATCAGCAGGCGGACTCTCAACCACTGCGCCACCAGGGAAGCCTAGGTTGTTTGTTTTTTTGATATTGAGCTGCATGAGCTGCTTGTAAATTTTGGAGATTAATCCTTTGTCAGTTGCTTCATTTGCAAATATTTTCTCCCATTCTGAGGGTTGTCTTTTCGTCTTGTTTATGGTTTCCTTTGCTGTGCAAAAGCTTTTAAGTTTCATTAGGTCCCATTTGTTTATTCTTGTTTTTATTTCCATTTCTCTAGGAGCTGGGTCAAAAAGGATCTTGCTGTGATTTATGTCATGGAGTGTTCTGCCTATGTTTTTCTCTAAGAGGTTGATAGTGCCTGGCCTTACATTTAGGTCTTTAATCCATTTTGAGTTTATTTTTGTGTATGGTGTTAGGGAGTGTTCTAATTTCATTCTTTTCATATAGCTTTCCAGTTTTCCCAGCACCACTTATTGAAGAGGCTGTCTTTTCTCCACTGTATATTCTTGCCTCCTTTATCAAAGATAAGGTGACCATATGTACGTGGGTTTATCTCTGGGCTTTCTATCCTGTTCCATTGATCTATATTTCTGTTTTTGTGCCAGTACCGTACTGTCTTGACTACTGTAGCTTTGTAGTATAGTCTGAAGTCAGGGACCCTCCCTCTTCTTTATGACTTTCTCTTTTGGAAAAGACCAGGCCGGTTGTCTTAGAAGGTGCTACATTCTTTCTGTCCGATTGTTTCCCCGTGGTGATGTGTAACTTGTTCCTCTGTCCCCTGCTTTCCCATTTAGTAGAGGTTAGGTTTTAAGGCTTGATTAGAATTAAATGTTTTGTAAAGACTATATGATAGGTGATGCTGTGTCCTTCATAAGGGAACACATCAGGAGGCCAGTGTGTGATTGGTCCTAATTAGCAGTGCCAGGTTTGATCACTGCACTAAAATGACAGTAGCCTGTTTATTCCACGGTAGTGGTACTGGGGGTGGGGTCAGGGGGTTGCAGTAATCTGTAGGGTGATTCTTTGGTATTGTGCAAGTATCCAAATGCTCATCAACCTTTGATCTAATGGTTTTATTCTACAGCTGTTGGGTGTAATGTTATATTTGTGTCCTGTCAAGCTTGTGTTCACATCTTCTGTCTCCCTTCTCATTACCTTGTTTGTGTGCTTTATCATTTACTGAGAGAGATGAGTTAAGTTTTGCTCTGTATATTTTGAAACCACGTTATTAGATGCATAAATGCTTAGGAGTGTTACATCTTGTTAAATTGATTTTTATCATTTTTTTAATGTCTCTCTATCTCTTGTCTGATATTAATATAGCCCCTCCAACTTTTAGTTGGTGTTTGCGTGGTGTATCTTTTTTTATTTCCCACCTACATGTGTCCTTATGCTTAAATTGTGTCTCTTGTAAATGGCATGTAGTTTTTGTTTTTTTGTTTCTTTGCGGTACGCGGACCTCTCACTGCTGTGGCCTCTCCCGTTGCGGAGCACAGGCTCCGGACGCGCAGGCTCAGCGGCCATGGCTCACGGGCCCAGCCGCTCCGCGGCATGTGGGATCTTCCCGGACCGGGGCACGAACCCGTGTCCCCTGCATCGGCAGGCGGACTCTCAACCACTGCGCCACCAGGGAAGCCCGGCGTGTTTTTTTTTAATCTAGTCTGACAATATTTCTCTTTTAATAGGATGGTTTATTCAATTTTCATTTAATGAAGTACTGATATGGTTGAGCTCTTTATTATGTGTCCTTTTGTTTGTTCCAATCTGATCTTTGATTCTCTTTTCCTCCCTTTTCCTGAATCCTTTTGGATGACTTAAGTATTCTCCTCTTCCATTTTCTTCTCCATTAGATTTTTAGCAACACATTTTTATTTTTATTTTTTAACTGATACCTTTTGACGTGCTCAAATGTGTTATTGGAACAGAAGTGGGGACAGAGGGCTCAGAGTGTCTCCTGGGTGGGGCTATGGCCCTGGTGTGAGCGGCATTTCCAGCGGGGTCCAGGGTCTGACCCGTTGCCTAATGGGCTTGGAAAGCAGATCTTGTTGGCCCTTCCCACACCCCTGGGACTTGAGTGCCACTTATGCCCGCAGATTGTCCCTCCTTGAACGCACAGAGCCAAAACTCCAGCTGATTCATTCTCAGTGAACATTGCACTCCAGCAGCAAGCTCGGGCAGCCCTCCTCTCATTGTCACCAGGCTCATCGGAAGCTCGTCCTGATCCGAAGGGTGGTGGGTGAACTTGGACCCCGGGGAGCTGGTTAGAAGGTCTGAATGGGCATGGAGTGGTCTCCAGCTCTGGTGCCAGTTCAGCGAGACCCCACAGCCTTTAGGGCAGACTGGACATTCAGGTCAACCGGACAAAAGACCCCTGGCCAGTCCCTGGGTGGTCGCTGCCAGGATCTGCCTCAGAATCTCGCCCCAACCCTTAAGACTTCCAGCCCCTCTGTTCTGCTGCCCCGCAGGGGATTCGCCCACCTCTGGCCTTAGTTTGGCTGCCAGGCGGCCAATCCAGCATCCCTCATTTCTACAGTTTTTCTGGGAGCTACGTCATGCCCTCCTTTCCCTTGCACTCCTGGGGCACTACCTTAGCAGCAGCGTGTGTGCTGCGGGGAGGGTGTGGAGATCAGGCAGAGAGACAGTTGAGGAGTTGCAGTTAAAACACTGAAGAAAGGCAGTGCAGGCTTCCACACCCCTTCCGCGGTGGTGGTGGTGTGTGCAACAGCAGACGGACTCATCTGACCACCTTGGCTGTATGTAAATGGGGTTCTTGAGAAACACGAGCGTGACTTTCTCTTCCGTTCATTACCAGCTTGTGGCTCCACAGCTGGTGGAGGCCAGATCCTGGACTGAACCAAGTCTGCAAGAGCCTCAGTCCCCACATCTGCAAAACAGGCTGGTTTAGTGCCTCCCTCCAGGGGGTGATGGGAGCATCAGACCCTCTTGGTATTGCCCACTTGAGGCTAATAGTGAGCTCCTGAGGAGCTCCTGTTGTCACCATTGTCCCCTGCCTGGGGTCTGCGGGTTTACTTTATGCCGCTAGGGCGTCGACACTGAGATCCACTCCTGGGTGGGAACCCAGTCACGGGTGGTCTTCAGCTGCCGGTGGTGCCCTCCCTGAAGTGAGGGTTCGGGAGGTGGATCCTGGAGCCCCTAGCTGGGAGGAGACAGCCTGAAAGCTGCTCTGGGCGCCCCACCCCTGGGAGGAGCTTAACTAGAGGGGATTCTGCTCTAGCCTTGGGGGCGGCAGTCTGTCTGTTTGCCTGACCTTGGCCTCCCCAGCAGAGTGGGAAGTTTGGGCTGCAGAGCTTCGATCTCACAGTGTGAGGTCAGTCCCCAGGGCTGGCTGAGACGGGTGATAACCTCTAATAGTTTGGGGACCTGGTGCTCCCAGGTTTGCCCTTGGCCCTGTGGTGGGCAAGCTGAGGCCTCGTATCTGAGTCAAGGTTGCTTTTATTCCGAAGGCAAGGCTGAGGCACCAGCCCCTCTGTGTGGACCCCGAAATCCCTCTTATTCCCACCCTCACCCCTTGACTGGCACCCGGGCGACCCTCTGCTGTAAAATCTCCTATGAGCCATTGATGAGCGCCAGCCGCCTGCAGGGCGAGGCCTGGCTTCAGGACGGGCGTTGGGGACAGCCTGCATGGCTGCTAATCTCTACTGCCACCGTCTTTGCTTGATGATAGCTGCTGAGCCACCGTGGTGTGTAGTGCATCCTGGCCCAGGTAACCCCATCCCCTCCCTGCGCACCTGGGGCGTTGGCACCAACAAGTTAGCTCCTTCACTTGAACCGTCTGCTACCTGGGGAAAGACGCAGCGAGACCCTGACCGGGCCTATCACTGTTCTGGGCTGTTGGCTGACTGGGAGGGTGGGTGAGGGCTTTGACTCCCCACACCCCCAGGCCCCTCAAGCCTGCTCAGCCTCCCCAGGTGGCAGGCTGGCCTCTCCCCGGCCCTGGGCTTAGTTTGTGTCCATCCCTCCCCCCATACCTTCCCGGCAGGGGGTTCCACGTGTGCCCACTGGTGCCTGGCAGCACGGGAAGCTGGGATGTGCCCGCCCGAGCTATTTTTACCCAGCCCTGTCCCCATGGAGCTGTTCTTTGGCTCCACATTACTGCCTGGGGAGCAGAGCCATTGCCAGGGCTGGGGGTGGATAGTCAGAGCCTGGGAGCCTCGCGGACTCCCTCACCCAGGCAGCATCTCATCCTAACACTTAATAAAGGCTATAATTAATGCTCAGAGAGACCTTCCAGGACAGTGGGCAGAAGACAGCCCTGGTGGGGAGAAAAGAGGCACCTGGCCTGTTTGGAGGGCCGGCTTTGCACCATGGGGCGTCTGGCTTCCAGAAGCTGCACCCAGCCTACCTTCACACCGTGTGCCACCGGGGTTGGAGGGATAGGATCCCGGGGGCTGGAGAAGGACCACTAGGCCAGCATGCACCCCTGGCTGTCTTTTCTCAATACAACGAAGATAATAATAGCTCAGGTTTGAGCACTTTCTGCTTAGAATATGTACCAACTCGTTTAATGCTAATAGTTAACCCCATTCCCTAGATGGGGAACCTGAGGCACTGAAGTTCGGTAAACCTAAGCGCGCAGAGCTGGTAGCGCAGCGCAGGTGGACCGACCAGGATCTGAGCCGGTCAGTCCGCCTGCAGAGCTGTTGCTTCTAACGCCGCCCCGCCCCCCGCTATTTGCCGTGTTTCCAGGCATCCGTGAGGTGTGAGGCATTATTATTCTCCGGGGCAGTCTTGCCAGGTAGGTATCTCCATCTCTGTTTTTAGATGAGGCTCAAATCCAACAGCTGGGGCACAGCCAGCCAGCGACCAAGCGGGGACCAGCGCCCAGGCCTCAGCCTTCCCTCGCTGGGCTCTCGCCAGCTAACCATCCGCTGTGCAGTTTGGGCCCCGTTGCTGATCACCGGCCCTGTGCTCCCTGTGATGCTGACCGTGGGGTTCAGATGTGGACGTCCTCATGTTTACCCCTTCAGGGGCTTCCCTCTCCCCGGGAGTGTGAAAATGGGGTCACCTGGAGTCAGCTGCCAGGAAAATGGGCCAGGTGGGGTAGGGGGAGGACCAAAGGAGGCGGTCGAGTCTGGGCCGTGCCGCACCCCCTCCGAGGGTGTGGCCAGTGGGGCGTTGTTGGCCCCTCCGAGGCCTGGAAGGGCCCCACGGGTACTGATGCTTGGCCTTCACACCAGCCATTGAATTCAGCTTGTGCCGACTTGCTACAGAGGAAGATGTGACTTTGGGGCCTGCTGGCGGGTGAGGGCTGCTCCTGAGACAGGAAAAGGAGGCCCCACGGGCAGGCTTGTGCCTCCAGGCTCCCACTTCCAGCCCCGGCCGGCGGCATCCAGCCCCAGCCAGAGACGGGGGTGGGGGGCTGGAGAACCTGCCCTGCCGGAGCAGCTGGCTAGGGCATGTTTGCCCAGCCTTGGGCCTCAGAACTCTCCAGAAACCCTCTTGAGGATGACCTGCCTCCTGGCCTCCTGTCTGTCCAGGATCTCACCGGTTGACTAGCCAGGGACCCATGGGCTGCAGGGGCAGCTCGGCTTCTGCAACACACAGCCCCTAAGGAGGCCGGATCAGGATTTAATGCTTCCACAGCTGCCAGCTCTTTGGTGCCTGTGCAAATTGTCACGTGTGGTCCTTAGAGTAGCCTCTGAGGTAGGGGTGACTGTCCCCATTCTGTAGGTAAGGAGTCAGGAGCTCAGAGGTCACGTGCCCAAGGTCAACACTGCTTGTGAGTGGCCGGGCCAGCCAGGACTAAAAACCCAGTCTGCCAGGCCGCAGAGCAGCACCGCCACCCAGCCCCACTCACAGGGTGTCCTGGGGCCCCTCCAGGTGACCTGGAGTGCGCTGGACGTATGCCAGCCACGCCCATGTGGCCCTGGCGGCACAGGGAGCTCCATGTGCAGGACTGGCTCTGGGTCCTGAGGAACAGAGCCCTGGGGACATGGGTCACCCACAGATGTTGCCTGGAGCTACCTGCTGAGGACACTGTCCCTTCCCTAAAGCCCCCCCAAAAAATCAGGCACCCCCTTTTCTGTGAAATCCCATTACCCACTCCCCTGATCCTGCCACCCCTCCAGAGCAGGCCTAGGATCCGGGACCACCAGGCGTCCTCTGACGCCCGAGGAGCTCGCTGCCGCGGAGGGAGGTCTGGATGTGGACCAGGTGGCCTGGGGCGGGCTGGCAGCTCTCGGGGTTCTCGGCCTAGAAGTGCCCACGAGCAGGAGGTGCCCCGTGGAGCGATGTCCTCCTTCTCCCCCCACCTTCCCCCAGCTCCATCCCGGGGCTGCCACAGCCCAGTTTCCTGCTGTCGGGAATCGGCCTGGGGTTTGTCTGGGAACTCTGGAATCCTGGAGCAACAGGAGAATCTGCCTCACCACGCCCAGGCCAGGCAGATTACCGTTTAGCTCTTGCACATTCCCCAGAGTTCTTCCTCTTCACGGCAGCACATGTGACATGGGGGCTCCCTGGGGGCCCCGACCAGCCCAGGGCCCTGACTGGAGGGTAACTGGGCCTCAGGAAGCCCCTGCTGTCAGGTACAGCATCTTCCCAGGCCTTCTGGAAACCCCGTGAGGACGGTACTTTTATTATGGATGAGTTCTTCCTCTTTCTCTGTAACTTCATCTAAAAAGTATAAAAGAAACTGGCTCAGAAGGGTTTCTGTTGTGACTTCGGTTCTCCCAGCCAGGGATTGATGGCTCCAGGTGGGGTGAGAGGTTGCCTTCCAGCACCTTCCAGCAGCCATCCCTGCTTGCCTCCCTTCCTGAGCTGTCTGGGATCAGCGCAGGCTGTCCCCCAACCTCAGCAGCACTGCCTCCCCACCCCACCCCGTGCTACACTCAGCCCTTCCCTGGCGGGCCAGGGAGAGTGGAAGCTGGGCTGGGCCCCAGGCCCCCAGGAAGGAGCACGGGTGACAGGGCCACTTTTGTCCAGGAGAAAAGCCAAACGGGTACCATCCCAGACTAACCAAGGTATACGGTTAGTTACTTTTCTTATAGCTGTCTTTATGTTATTTAAACTGGGGTGGGGGGGAACTACAGATCTTAGTGGGATGTAACCCCGTTGTATCGATAAGTGGAAAATGCATTTAATACACCTAACCTACCAAACATCATAACTTCGCCTAGAATACCTTAAACAGAATTACCCAGCACAAAGCCTATTTTTAAATTAAGTGTTGAACAGCTCACGTAATTGATTGAACGCTGCACCAAAAGTGAAAAACAATGGTTGTAAGCACATCAGTGGTTCACCCTCGTGATCGGGTGACGACGGGGAGCTGCGGCCGCCCAGCATCAGGAGAGCGTCAGACCACACATCGCTAGCCCGGGAAAAGAGCAAAATTCCAACTTTGAAGTACAGTTTCTACTGAATGCCTATCACTTTCACGCCATTGTAAAGTCAAAAAATCGTAGGTCGAGGGCTTCCGTGGTGGCGCAGTGGCTGAGAGTCCGCCTGCCGATGCAGGGGACGCGGGTTCGTGCCCCGGTCCAGGAGGGTCCCGCGTGCCACGGAGCGGCTGGGCCCGTGAGCCATGGCCGCTGAGCCTGCGCGTCCGGAGCCTGTGCTCGGCGGCGGGAGAGGCCACAACAGTGAGAGGCCCGCGTACTGCAAAAAAATAAAAATAAAAAATCGTAGGTCAAGCCATTGTAAGTTGGAGGACCGTCTGCACTAGAAATGGTTTTGAAGTTGTAGTTAAAATTTCCACTTGCCTTGGGCAACCAGTTGTGGCTTGAATGAAGAGATGCGGACGTAGGGAGAGCAGCCATTTTTTAAGAGAAAAGGCTGGCATGTCGAGAGCGTGTGTGCATACGTGTGTAGCAGAGGGGGGCTGTCGGGGTGGGTGAGGGGCTGGGACTTGGCGCGTCGGGAGCCTGGCTCCAGGTCTCAGGTCCCTCTGTAGCCGGGAAGTTCCAGGCAGTCCCCTCCCTCTCTGAGTCTTATCTTCCCTGAGTGTCAGATGGAGAAGATGAATCCTTCATCCTGCCCTGTACACTCCCCGGAGCTCTCCCAGGGCTGCTTTGAGAGCTGAACGGTGTGTGTGGGAGACAGACAGGATGCTTTGTCAAGTGTGAAGGGCCGGGCAGGTGTGGACTCTGCTTAGTCAGAGGGTAAAAATATGCCCAGGAGGTGTTGGTCTAGTTGGGAGGGAGGGACCCCTGTAGGGTGTCTGACCGCTCCTGCTGCCCCTGCTGTGGCTGAGACAGGCCACTCGAGACCACTCTCCACCCTGGGCAGGGCCTTGGGCCAGGTGTCAGGAGTTATGGGTATGTCGCTGTGGGACCTCAGGTGAGGGGGTTGGTCCCCACCGGTGTACCATGGGTTGGGTGTTGGGACAGAGTTTCTGGCAGAAACGTGGCCTCTGTATTTCAGTGTCCAGTGAGGCAGATGTGAGTTGGCCAGAAGCCAAGCCAGATGCTTAATCACAGGTGCTGGGCTCCACTTGGCCCCCTGCCTGCCTTCTGGGGGCAGGGTGGGCGGCAGCCTCTTGCGGACCCCTGCTGACGCGGTTCCAGGGGGAAAGCATGGGCGTTGGTGACTCACAGGCCAGTCCCAGCCCTGCCACTGACTCCCACGTGGCCCCAAGCAAGTCACTTCACCTCCCTACACAGAGCGGGAAGGAGACCCACCTCTCAGGGCTGTGAAGAGGAGAAGAAACACCCACTTGCAAAGTGACCAAGCCCTCTTGTGAGCCACAGAGCAGGGACTCCCAGCCAGTGCTGCCTTTGCCCTGCCGTGTGTCTGGGAGGGTGAAAAGCTGCAGGTGGAGGAACAGAACACGCACCTTGCTTCTCCACGAGCCCCAGCTCTCCGTGGAGGGCCTCTCTCCAGGTGACCACCCACTAGCCCGGACATTCCCTGCTGGGGGCAGGAAGGGGGCGGCATGTGGAAGTCGCAGCATTAGGCGGAGTGCCTGGGCTTCATAATTAGTATTGTGTTCCTGTGATGTGTCTCTCCTCATGGTCACCATGGGGTTTGAAAATCCGTGAAGCGTGGGTTGCGTCAGTGATAAATGGAACCAAGCCAGTGGTGGCCAGAGGCAGGTGGGACCCTCTGCCTGCCGGCCAGTGGACTTCTGGCAGGTAACTCTCTGAGCCTTGACTTCCTCGTTAGTAAAATAGGGATGGGAATCCCTGTCCTGAAGGGTCATGAAGCCCAAATGGGGTAATATATCAACTCTTAGCTCGGTCTCCAGAACTCGGTGGTGGTTCTGTAAATGTTGGTTTCCCTTTCTTTTCTACTGGGACAGCTTCGGGCTTGCAGACAAGAGCTCGCTTAGGACACAAGATTTGATAAGGTTGGGGGCTGTGCGGGATTGATTAGTGCCATGTAGGTGCAGAGGGCCGCGTGAACACTAGGGGGGAGTTTAATTACACAGCCCCTCGGCCTCCACAGTCGGAGGCTCCTGGCTGCCTGCTGCCGGCTTTATTGGTCCATCTGGTGCTCAGCCCGAGTCGTGGCACAGGCAGGAGCCAAGCTCATTAATCGCCGTCTGTTCTTAGCGCTGGCGTGTGTCTTGGTGGGGACAGACCCCCTGGACAGCTGCACACGTCTGGGCAGACACAGCCAAGCCGCTCGCTGACCACCTTCCTCGGATGTCCCTGATCCTGTTCTTGTCTGAGATGCCCCGAGGCTCTTCACAGCCCTTCTTACTGTTACTCTTCTTGTGGTCCTGGGGCTGGAGGACGCACCTTTAACGGGGACCCTGCCAGCCCTAGCTAAGGAGCACGCTGAAGAACCTGGGGAATAGTTGACATCTCCGGCGGGAGCAGGTGGAGGCTGTCACCTCCAAGGTTCCCAGCTCCTCAGGGGCAAAGCAGCCCCGAGAAATGGTGTGTAGAGATATGCCTCTCTCGGACTAGGTAAACTCTGAATAACGCCAGAGGTCTTCTCCTGTACGATGGTTTTAGCAAAAGGTTTGGGCAAATCTTTATGGTGCGCTGACATTGCCGGGCAGGGTGCTAGGCACCGAGGACCAGTCCAAAGCTCAGACTTGAAAGACCTAGAATTCTTGCTCCCCAGCTTGGCTGTGACAGGGCCGGGGCAGATCTGTGGCCTAGACTTATCCACTGAGGTCCTGCTGTGACACAGCGATCCCTCTGTAAGATTCCATCGCCATTCTCAACTTACAGAGGCCAGAACTGAGGTTCAGAGATGCTATCTGACATGCCCAGAACCGTGGGGGTCAGACCCCATGCTGGGCAGTCCCCGTACCGTGCCGCATCAAGCTCTGCTAGGCCAGAGTCATTGTCATTGGGGCTGTGCCTTTCTAATCACCAAGAAGCTTTCTCGGGGTCACTTGGCTTCCTGTGCAGACTTTGTGTTGGGGACCCTGCCAAGCAGCCCCGGTGCCCTGGATGATGCAGCTGGCCTGGCTGTGGCCCTTCTCCATGGAAGGCTGTCCCGGAGCTTCCCACCCCTCACTGGCCTTGCACGAGAGGTCCCCGAGGTTAATCATCTGCCAGGGTCTCACACCCGAGGTCTCAGTGTCTGGGCTTCCCGGCACCGCAGTCCCCGCCGTCCCCGCCATCCCCGGCCCTGCTGGCGTCCTTGCGGTCTGAGGAGCAGTGGTGTCTGGGCTTCCCGGCACCGCAGTCCCCGCCATCCCCGCCATCCCCGGCCCTAATGGCGTCCTTGCGGTCTGCGGAGCGGTGCTGCGCCTCGGGGAGCCAGGCTCACTCGCGCTGCCCTCCTCTGTCTTCCCCAGGGCAGCGAGGTGCCAGACCCCACCTTTACTGATGGCGAGCTCCTCCCCAGGGAGTCCGGCTTCTTTCCTGTGGATGAGGACGAGGCCATGACGCTGGCCCCGCCCGAGGGCCCCCAGGAGTCGGACATGGACGGCCCCACGGAGAGCAGCCGGAGCCTGGAGGGGCCGGTCGGGATTCCCGCCGAGGAGAAGGAGGCAGGGCTCGGGGGCCTGTTCCTTCCAGAGGACAAGTGAGTTAAAACTGCCTGGAGCTCCACTTGTCGGGAGAAGGTGATGGTCACGGCCGGAGATTTGGAGAGGGAGGAGAGGGCTTCCGGTATCAAACTTACCATACGAAATTGTCGATTTTTAATCATGTTCGACCTTGAAGAAAAAGGCAAGTTCATATGTTTCAGCCTAGTACATTTCCTCAGTGCAGGGGTTCGCAAACCCAAGGGTCTCTGGGAATCCCACTGTCAAGGAGGGGCCCTTTGGAGCTGTTCATCCTTGTTGCTTCCCGGGGGCGGTCCCTCCGCTGCACTGGCGGCCAGCCAGGCCAAGGACAGCTGGTCAGAGGGCTGATCACCTGCCCCCTGATGGTTGCCGTTGTTGTCCGGGGGCCAGTCACCAGGAGGCTGCCAGCGGCGGTGCCGAGAGGTTTAGTGAAATTTACAGGAGAAAGCAGCGAGGAATGTGACTGATTCAACCCGAGGCGCTAAGGAGCCCAAGGACAGATGAATAAGTGAATAAATAAAATAAGGTGGAGATGCCCAGAGCCTTGATCTTCAGCCCCTATCGTTAAGGCTGTGATTCTTAGATGGAAACCAGGGTTCCTCAGGGGCACAGTTTGAAAATCACTGTTTCCCATTCTTTGAGTGCACAGGCTTATCAGCAGGTTGGAGAGCTCCCAGTTTACGAGTAAGGATACACAGAAGCTGCTGCACAGCGACTCGAGGGAGGATATGTTTTGGCAGGTGATGAGTTAGTTGTACTTCTTTGTTCTTAGGTTTTAGACAGGGTTCAGCCAGCCACTGACTCTGTCCCAGGCCACACTGGGTCACCCGTGAGAGACCTGGGGTCTCTGACCTGTGTTCTGTGGCCTTAGGCTTCTTTGGACTAGAAATCCGCTCTGCATCCTGCCTACTGGCTCATTGTTGTTTTTTGTTTTCATTTTTGTTTTGTTTTGTTTTGTTTTGTTTTTGCGGTACGCGGGCCTCTCACTGTTGTGGCCTCTCCCGTTGCGGAGCACAGGCTCTGGACGCGCAGGCTCAGCGGCCATGGCTCACGGGCCCAGCCGCTCCACGGCACGTGGGATCCTCCCGGACCGGGGCACGAACCCGTGTCCCCTGCATCGGCAGGCGGACTCTCAACCACTGCGCCACCAGGGAAGCCCCATTTAAATATTTTTATTCCTGCTTTACCTTCTTCTGTGTAGACCCTTTACATGCTTAGACTTGTTATGTCTAAAATTTTATATCTAACTTTTAGTTTAATTTTTAAAACTTCAAAATAATTTTTTAAGTTTAGTTTTTAGTTTTAATTTTTAGAACGTTTTTCAATCAAAAAAAACTTTCGCTTTTAATTTTTCCACATTACTGCCAGTATTTTTTACAAACCTATCCACAGTGATTTGAGAGTCCATAATTTATGTGACCATTTCATTTACTGACACATAGTATAATTTAACAGCTAGTTCAGTGTAGCTGTCCATACACCATTAAGTTGTAAGCAACGTTTGGCTGCTCTAGGGCAGCGTCGGTTTGAACATCTCTCGTGCAGAAACCTTTTCTGTGGTGAGGTGTTTCCCTTAGGATAAGGTCCCTGGAGTGTGCTTACCAGGCCAAGAAGTACAGGCTTCATCAGGCTCCTGGTATCTTGGCGCCCATGGACCTCCCGGAAGGTGTGGCCAGTTTGGGCCCCGCAGGCTCTGGTGGCGCCTCGTTCACAGCCGACCCTTGTCTTACACTCAGGTCCCTGGGCCACACCCCGTCCGTGACCACGTCGGACCTCTCCACACACTCCACCACCTCACTCATCAGCAACGAGGAGCAGTTCGAAGATTACGGGGAGGCAGATGACGTGGACTGTGCCCCCAGCAGCCCCTGCCCTGACGACGAGACCAGGACCAACGTCTACTCGGACCTGGGGTCGTCGGTGTCCTCCAGGTGGCCCCTTGGTCTGGAGTGGCATTCGGGGTCCAGGAAAAGTGGCAGAACCAGTCCAGCCTCATCCTAGTGGGGGTTCAGCTGGCAGAGTCCTGACCTAACTGGGCTCTGCTCCTGTACGGGGTGGGGAGGGGGGAGGTGGGGGGGGGTTCTGCCTTTGCACCCTGATTGGGGATCTGGAATTCCTCCTTCCTTCTGTCTTGGGGAAGAAACACAGCCAAACCTGGAAGGCCGAAGCCTCCAAGTGGCATATTGATACCTTTCCACGCAGCTGAGTCATTACTCTGACCTTAGCTCTCAGTTGCCTTCTCTGTGAAATGGGTATAAGTCATTGGCTTCCTCTCTGAGAGCGCTGGAGGAGGGAGATCTATTGCTGTACTTCACTCCCCACCCCCTGACCCCCAAACACACACACACAAGGCTCACAGGTCTTGGAGAATCTAGTAATAAGCTCAGCAGGACGGGGCAGGGCACCAGACTGGACAGCAGTTCGGAAGGTGATTTCTTTCCCTCTCGTGACCCAGCGCGGGGCAGACGCCTAGGAAGATGCGGCTCGCGTACGACAGCGAATTGCTGGATGTTTACTGCTCTCAGTGCTACAAGAAAGTCAACCTGCTCAACGATTTGGAAGCCCGGCTGAAAACCCTGAAGGCCAGCAGGTGAGGCCCGGGGCCAGCATAGGGGCGGTGGGCTGGGGACCAGAGGGAGAAGCAGCGGGGAAGGTGGCCCGCTCTGTCCTGACGGGTGATCGGGGGCTGCTTCTCAGGGCCAAGCTGATGAGTGAGGGCAGGAAGAAGCCTCGCCCGCACTTTGATCTCTTGCAGCCGGGGCAGAGGAAGGAGTGGGCTAAAGGCCTCTCTGTTCAACCATCCTTTCCTCTCTCTCCCCCTCTCTCCCCCCACCCCACTCTCTGTCTCTAGCCCCAACCGGAAGATCTCTAGCACAGCCTTTGGACGGTAAGGCCTCCCTCAGGGTAGTGCGGGTTGAACGCTGTCCCCTTTCGCTGTACTCCTGCTGACAGGGTGGCCGACTCCGTGCCAGCGGCCCAGACCCAGCCAGTGCCCTGCATGCGTCTGCACGTGCAGAGGGGGATGAGGTGTCCCAGGCGGCGCAGGCAGAGGAAGCTCCACTTGCGAGAAAGCGGGGCCGGCCTCCTTGCCAGCCCCATCCCTCGTCCCTTCTGCCCCTTCTGGCAGCAGGCGGCCTCTCCAAGCCCTCCGTTGCCCCCGCCTCAGGCAGGCACACCAGGGGTGCCCTGAGAGACACAGCTGCCCTCACGGCTGCCGGTGCCTTTCCCTGGGCTCCGGAGCAGGCAGCTCTACCAGCAGAGGCCCTGGGCTTCCCGCTGGCAGGGATGGGGCGTGAGTGTCCCCACTGGAGCTGGTCCCTCTGCCCCAGGTTAAATCCTGCACAGCTGACCTCCTGGGCCTGCCAGGGTCCTGCGCCCGCTCTCCTGCAGACTCACCCCAGTTCCGCACCCGGGGCTCTGGGAGCTGCCAGCAAGTGTCCAGGAGCTGGGGTGGGACAGTCTGTGGGCTGAGACCCTGGCTGCTGGCTGGGAGGGGAAGCGGCTGGGTTCTGCCTCGGGCAAGAGCTACCTGGACAGCAGTGCTCGTTTCCAGTCCCAGCCACCGACCCACCGTCCTACCGTCCTGCAAAGCCTGGGTGGGCCCCCCCCCGGGTGGGCCCCCCCCCTGCCCACCACCTGGATCCCCAGAGATGTAGCGGGAGCTGGCTGGGTGGTCTCAGGCGGCCCAGGCCCTCTGCCGGGGCTGTGGTACCAGGCTGCCTGCACGGGGCGGTTTTCCAGGTAGAAGGGGCCGGGGTGGGGGGCTCCTGCACCAGCTCTGGTCTGCGGCAGCTGCTGGCTGGAACACTGGTGTGCACGGCGTACTGACGCCGCAGGAAAGGGCTCTGATGGATCGGCCGTGTCTGCTAGGGCTCAGGAGCCCCGTCTGCCGTCCTCAGAGCACAATGATCTCTTGAATTCAGAGGTCAGGCCGCTCTGCTCCCCTGACTGGGTGAGGGCACCCTCCCTGGGGTCCCGGTGCTCCCCCAGCCCATAGCCTGAGCCTGCAGCCAGACGTGCCTCCCCCACCCGTGTGCAGGCAGCTCATGCACAGCAGCAACTTCAGCAGCAGCAATGGCAGCACCGAGGACCTGTTCCGGGACAGCATCGACTCCTGTGATAACGACATCACTGAGAAGGTGGGCCTGGGCGGGCGGCGGGGATGTGACGTGGGCATGCCCCCGGGGGGGGGGGGGGGGGCTCCTGATGGCTGCCTGGGGACTTGCGAGACCCTGTCCCTGCCCAGGAGTCGGGGATAGGTGGCCCCGATCACATGGGCACATCCATGCCCGGCCCCACCCTGCACGACTCTTCACTCACAGTCATGCGGGACTCCTAGCCGTCAGTCCCACTAAGTTCTCAGTCCTGTGGACTTAGAGGTTTCCTCCACCCCACCCCTGCCCCCCTACGGTAGGTGAGTTTTCTGGAAAAGAAGGTGACAGAGCTGGAGAATGACAGCCTGAGCAACGGGGACCTGAAGAGCAAGCTGAAGCAGGAGAACACACAGCTGGTGCACAGGTGGGGCCTGGCCTTGGCTGGGACGCGGGCACGGAGGGTGGGCCGTGTGCTGAGCCCCCAGGAGAAGCTGGGCGGAGTGAGGTGGGGGGGCGGTAACCTGCAGGTCCTTCTAGCTCTGAGGGTCTGTGATACGTCAGCCCCTGGCTGTGGGCCCTGCCCGCGCTGGGTGCCCAGGAGGACAGGTCTTTGGGGACAGCGAGACAGGCAGAGCTTGACCTCGGCCCCCAGGTCTGCAGCCCCAGCTCGGGTGAAAGGGAAGAACTGGGATCCATTTCCTGTCTCTCTCTGTCCCACAACGATGAGAGCCCGACCTCCCTTCTGGGGGACAAGCTCTGCAGAGGGAGAGGCTGGTGCGAGTTGGGGGTTCACACCTGCCACCGGTGGGGAAGGGCCCAGGCATGCTGCGCCCTCCGCCCAACAGAGGCCCACTGAACGTGACTCAGTGCGGTGGTGCGTGTATGGTGTAGTCCTCACAGGATGGCATAAAACTTGGTAAACTGATCCCCATCCAGGGTCTGGTCCTCAACCTCGTAGGGCCCAAAGATGAGTCCTCTTGTACAGCCCAGAAGTTCAGCTCCATGGAGGGGCTGTTGCCGTGAAAGGTGCCCCACACTGACATACCAGTAGTGGGTTACGATGTCCACAGTGGGGCCTGGCCTTACCCGGCTCTGGCAGGCTCACCACCAGCCAGGATGTGCCTGTCTTTGCGGTCAGGGCGCCCAGCGAGCTGAGCTGTTGATCAGAGGGGGACCAGCCGGGAAGGAAGGGGGCAGAAGGAATAGGTGAGGCCTGAGGGCTGTTTGATCCACTGCGGCGAGGCCACCCCTCTCTGTGCCCGCCCTGGGAGAACCCCTTCAACTGCCAGGGCCGCCCGCTCCCAGCTCCGGTGGCGGGTATGGCTGGCACACCTCTCCTTAGTTGCTGTGGGGTCCCTCGCTCATCTGTCAGCAAAGCTGCCGGCCCACAGTCAGGGTGTCAGGGTCTTGGGGTCCGGGGCTCCCAGTGGTCACAGCCTGGGTTGGGGGGAGGAGAGTCAGGCCACAAGAGCTTGCCCTGCACTGGAGTCCTTGCCCCTCTCCTCAGGGTGCACGAACTGGAGGAGATGGTGAAGGATCAGGAGACCACGGCCGAGCAGGCCCTGGAGGAGGAGGTTCGGCGCCACCGTGAGGCCTACAGCAAGCTGGAACGGGAGCGCAGCACGGAGATCGAGCTGCTGAACACCAGGTGGGCCCGCGGGATGGCCCAGTGCCCCCTGCCCTCTGCCGTGCCCTCACGCCCAGCTCTTGCCCTGTGGGTGGGTGCCATTCCCATTGTATGGATGGGAAAACTGAGCCCCAAGGGGACGCCTCCTGTAAATCTACTTTTGATACTTGAACACATGGATGTGTTCTCTAGGAAGCAAGTAAAAGAATGTTCATAGTAGGTACAACTGGAAATGACGCTTGTCTATCAATAGAAGAATAGGTTAAAAAAACACAACACACACACAGTGGTCTTGCCCTGAGTCCTGTACTGGGTCTGATGTCCAGGCTTGGAGCGCCCCCTGCTGTCAGATTCTTCCCGACCCTGAACACTGGGGTGCACTGACCCCAGGCCCCAGGGACCAAGGATAAGCAGGGCTGCTCCTGGGCCTGGAGCATGGCTGTTGGAACCTGCGGCAGGCAGGGAGAGGACGGGCCTGGGAGTCTCGCTTGGTCACGCGTTCGCTCCATGATGTTAGACATACTCGGTCACTCTCTGGGCCTCGGTATCCATCTGTCAGCCCTCCCTGGAGAGTGACCAGGAAGGCAGGTCGGCTGATGCACGTCAGAACACTGCACACAGGTGAGGGCTCTGATGATGCCAAGGCCCTCCCCCGACCCAGGCCAGGGAGGCCACCTGGGCCCCTGGCAGAAAGGATGGCTGCCCCTGCTCTTCTCAGGCCCCCTGTGGCCCCGGTCTCTGAGCTGAGCCTCTGGAGTCTGACAGGTCCAGCCGGGGTGGAGGGTGGGTTGGGAGGTGGGCTCCCTCCTTGTACCTCACAGCTGGCAGGCAGGTGGTCCCCTGCCTGCTGAGGTCAAGCAGGCCCAAAGGAGCTTGGTGGGCGGGACCCCTGTGCAGCTGGGTGAGGCCTCCCAGCTCCCTGGTGCCTGACGCGCTTTGTCCCCTTTATCAACCGGGGCTTCATCTTAAGGTCCCACGGGTGTTCTAGAAGCTGCTGTTTTGCATCTGTTCCTTAATGAGACAGGTACCTCACTAAGCGTCACGTTCTCTGCCTGCTTCTGACAGCCGGCCGGTCGGCTGGCCTGGGAGAGGTGGCCGGGACGCAGGTGGTGGAAGAAGACCGTGGGGGTGCGGACCAGGGCCGAGGCCGAGCACTGTCCCCTAACCCGTGCCCCTGTCCAACTCCAGGGGGCGCTGTTCCCACAGACGCTGCAGGCAGCGCTCCCAGAGTCTGCAGTGTGCTTTGTGCCTCAAGAGAGGTGGCCTCGTCGGGGGGGGGGGGGGGGGGGGGGGGTGGTTTGAATCCCCCTTAGGCCCTGGCCCAGGGGCGTCTCCTGGGGAGCCCAGAGGGCAGCGGGGGCCAGGAAGCCCTCTCTCCACGAAGGAGGACATGACAGTGGGAAGGAGAGGGAATGCCCTACCAGAAATGGCCCTGCACTGTCCTGGTGCCACTGGCCAACGGCCCAACTCACCTACCCCTCTTCTCAGGTCACTGAAAACTGACCTGGACAGTCCTGGTGAACATTAACACAGAGGAACCACTGCCCATGGGCGTCAGAGGCAGCTGCAGCGAGCCCTTGGAGGGCAGAGCCCTGGGGGAGATGCGGGGGAGAAGGTTGCCTTCCAATGGTGAATCCTAACAGGAGGGCCCTGCCCCAGATGCCACAGGAGGACTCTCTCCATTAGCAGAAGAATACCACTGCCTACCCCCTCCCCAACCCCGGGGGTGTTTCAGGCCCTAAGCAGTATGCAGAAAGAACCTTATGTTCCTATTCATTCACAAACAAGTGTTTCCTTTTATCCAAAAATAATAACAACTCAGGGTCTTTACCATTTTGCCTTGGATGACAGGAAGCTCAAAGCCATATTACCATCTGGAACAATTATTCATATTCTCTCTCTCTCTCTCTCTCTCTCTCTCTCTCTCTCTCTCTCTCTCT
>NW_020837982.1:2214293-2379984 GCF_003676395.1 Aethalodelphis obliquidens | reverse complement strand
TATGTACCCTCCAGGGAGCGGAGAATTGCTGCAGACTGTCAAATTGTAAGGGAATCTCCATTTTTGACATTCTTGTCCTCCTCCTTTCCCCAGGGTGCAGCAATTAGAGGAAGAAAATACGGAGCTTAGGACGACAGTGACTCGGCTGAAGTCGCAAACAGAGAAGCTGGATGAGGTAAGCAGCAGGTCCCGGCGTCGCTCAGACTTGGATCTTGAGCCAAATCCACAGAGAGGCTGCGTTGGCCATCGGAGGCCTTTAGTTTCTAGTTTCTGAAATTCTAATAAAATTGCTGTAGCCAAAAAAAAAAAAAGGCATCAAACATGAATAATTCATTTTCCCATATTTCTTATTTTCCAAGTTTTCTGTAGTGAATATCTATTTCCTTGTATTACAGGGGAAAATAATAAAAAAAAAAAAAAGAAAGGTTAGCTTCTGTTTGGGGTCTTACCTTTTTTAAAAAATTTATTTTATTTATTTATTTTTGGCCACATGGGGTCTTTGTTGCCGTGCACGGGCTTTCTGTAGTAGCAGCAAGCAGGGGCTCCTCTTCCTTGCGGTGCGCCAGCTTCTCATTGAGGCGGCTTCTCTTGTTGTGCAGCACGGGCTCTAGGTGCACAGACTTCTGTAGTTGCGGCTCACAGGCTTAGTTGCTCCGCAGCATGTGGGATCTTCCCAGACCAGGGCTCGAACCCGTGTCCCCTGCATTGGCAGGCAGATTCTTAACCACTGCACCACCAGGGAAGTCCAGGGCGTCTTACCTTATTCGGGTCCATCTGGCATCATTGAAAGGCTTTCAGAGACCGGAGATTTTTCTAGCTGTGTCTCTAGACTCCTAGGGGATCTGGCCATTTCTTTAATCCGTGCCTCGGAGGGCTCTGTTCAAGGGGCTGATCTGATGGCCCATTTGTCGAGGTGGCTGCCCCGGCCCCCAGCAAAGCCCCTGGAGCACAGCGGGCCCCCTGGGAACTCTCCCCCTGCCCCGGTCTCCCCGGCTCCAGGAGCGGCAGCGCATGTCCGACCGGCTGGAGGACACCAGCCTGCGGCTCAAGGATGAGATGGACCTGTACAAGCGCATGATGGACAAGCTGCGGCAGAACCGCCTTGAGTTCCAGAAGGAGCGGGAGGCGACGCAGGAGGTAGGTCCCGGGCCGGCAGGTGCCAGGGCTCCCGCCCCGCCCCCCCCGCATGCCCCGCCCCTGCTCCCGCCAACCAGCCTCTTGCCCCCGCAGCTCATCGAGGACTTGCGCAAGGAGCTGGAGCACCTGCAGATGTACAAGCTGGACTGCGAGCGGCCGGGTAGGGGCCGCGGCTCGTCCTCCGGCCTGGGCGAGTTCAATGCCAGGGCCCGAGAGGTGGAGCTGGAGCATGAGGTCAAGCGGCTCAAGCAGGTGGGCCCTGGGAGCCTCTGACCCACGGGATAAGGTGTACAGGTCCCCTCTGGGTGGGTGTCCTGTGAGGGGCCGAGAGCCGTAGCGCCCCCTTCCCCGACGAAACTGCCTGCTCCTCCCAACACCCTCGTTGTCAGGGCTACTGGTCCCCGTCTCACGGCTCAGCCGAGGCAGATGGAAATCCCAGGGGCTCTGCTCAGCATCCGTGAAAAGAAGCAGACACCAGTCTTCTGTCCTGGGCGCGAGGGGTGTGGGAGGAGGCTCTACCCAGCCACCCAATAGTGCCTCGCTGCGTTGCGTTCTCCCAGGAGCAGACCCCGCGCCCAGGATTCCGTTTCAGATGGTTTCCGCAAGCACTCCCATGATTGGAGACCAGTTGGGGGTGGGGGAAGCGGGATCAGGGTAGGGCAGTGACCCAGCGAGGGCATGATGGTGCGGGAAGCCCGCACCCAGAGACTCTGAGTTGACCACCCCCCAACCGACCCCCGGAAGCAGAGGTGCTGGAGGTTCTGCTCCCACAGCAATCCTAAACCCCAGCCCTTCTCAGCCACGAGGGGGCGCCCTAGGCCCCAAGTGTGAGCAGTTAGGAGCCTTGAGGCAAAAGCTGGAGTGCAGGGCTGGTCACCAGGGTCTGGGCAGGACAGTACTGGGCCTGCTGTACTCAGGAGCGAGGGTGCCCCTGGAAAGCACTCCCAAGAGCGGGATTCCTGAGCCCAGCTGCAGGAGGGGCCACGGAGATGAGCTGACCTGTCAGCCCAGAGATCTAGAGCATCACTTCTCCTCACCAAGGGCCAGTGTTGGAGAAGGAGCCACTGGGTGGGCGGGGCCCCTCTTCTGGCTGCCAGGGGGGAAGGGGTGGCCTGGAGCCATGCCCCTGTCTGGAAACTTGGCTCCCTGAGCAGGGCTGTTAACTCCTCCTCAGAACCCCAGGACCTCCCAGGACCCAGCTCTCCTCCCCCTCAAGCGTGGCAGATGCCCCGTCATCTGTGGGTGTCCTGGACGGGCCATGACACACGCCCAAGGGGTGGAGAGGGTGCTGGTGGCAGTCAGGGAGCAGTGGCTGCGGAGAAGTGGGTTCCGGTGGGAGCTGGTATCGCCTTTGTCCCCCTCCCCAGGAGAATCATAAGCTGCGGGACCAGAACGACGACTTGAACGGGCAGATCTTGAGCCTCAGCCTCTACGAAGCGAAGAACCTCTTTGCCACCCAGACCAAAGCCCAGTCGCTGGCTGCGGAAATAGACACGGCCTCTCGTGATGAGGTAAGGTGCCCAGCAGCTCTCGCCGTGGAGCCTGGCTGCTCATGTGTCCTGCCCCATCTCACCTGTCTCGACGACAAGCCTCAGGCTGTCTAGGGCCTGGCCCCTCGAAGTCTCCATCTGCAGTGACCCCGAGTGACAGGGGAGAGCGGTGAGGCAAGGAGGCTGCAGGTGGAGTTAAATCCGCTCCGATTTCCTGTACGTGGTGGGAGGAGCATATGGGTTTGGGAGCAGAACGGAGTTTTGAGTCTTCACTCTGCCAGGAACATGCCGAAATGGCCAGTTGATTTCATCAACTTATAATCCAGGGGAGGCTGGACGACCCCTCCCCCAAGTCAAGAGGGGAAGGACGCTAGCATTTCTTGGCCACCTGCTTGCGGTATGTCTTCACTTAATCTTCTGAGAACTCGAAGGCTTTCTGAACACTTACCTGTCACAGATCGGGAGATCAGGACACAAGATCACCCAACTTACGGAGGGAGAGGGACCCAGGTCTCTAGCTGCAAAGCCCACTCTTTCTGCCCCACTGGGGTGTGCTTATGAAAGATCAGGCCTCCGAAATACCCAGATTAGATTTCAACACGAATCATGAGTCACTGAACTCTTACCCTGTGCTTGGGACACACAGCTAAGAGCTGGCCCCTGGGCCTCAAGGAGCTCCCATGTGAGCCGGGCACCAGCCTCCAGCCTGCGGGCAGAGGCAGCATTTCAGTTACAGCCTAAAGGACACGGCAGGAGTTGACCTGGAGAAGGACAATGGCAGGGCCGGAGGGTGGTGAGAGGGACGTTCCAGGCAGAGGAAACAGCTGGCAGTCTTAAGGACTTTGGATGTCACTCCTGACTATAAATGCCTCTGGCCAGTGTTCTCTCCCTTTATCAGAAAATCACCCATACCTGGACTCCTCCGTGGGCCGGTGATATGAGCCTCTCTGGGGGTGTGGCCTGGGCCTCTTCGTATTTAACCCTCCCTGGGTGTGATGCCCTAGACTCATGCCCTGGCCCCGAGCGCTGAGGCTGGTCTTGGGGCACTGGCTCTGCCCACACCCCAGCCCCGGCCCGGCCTCTGACCTCTCTTTCTCGTTCCCTTCAGCTCATGGAAGCCCTAAAAGAGCAGGAGGAGATCAACTTCCGGCTGAGGCAGTACATGGACAAGATTATCCTTGCCATCCTGGACCACAATCCCTCCATCCTCGAGATCAAGCACTGAGACGAGGGGCCTGGCTGCAGAGCGGCCTCGGGACCCCTGGACCCCGGGATTAAGGGCCAGATCCTGCCTGAGGATGCGGCCCAGGCCGGGCTCCCACGCACACTGTAAATGTGTCTCTGGCCACGGTGGTGTAACGTGTACTGGTGTGTATGTGGGGAGGCCATGCGCACAGCAAGGGGTGAGCGTGGGCCGTGGCCGCGGGCGCCATCTGTGCTGTTAGCCGTCCTTGCACTTTGTGGTCCCTTTGCGTGGGGCAGAGGGTCCCCGAGGTGGGCGGCGGCGAGGTCGGCAGTCAGGAGTTACTGTAACGATGAGAGCTAGAAGCTTGTGTTTCAGATACTGGATAAAATGATTCTACCTCTGGGGACCAGGATTAAAAAGTACTCTAGTGAGACAGGCTCTTCCACCACATCCCTGTTTCCCCCTGGGAGTGGGAGCAAAATTACCATCTTTTCCAGGAGTTCAAATGCCTCACCAACCTCTTCGGCCACCTTTCAGGCCCAGGTGCTTGAGCTCGGAGAGGAAGTAGGAGCGTATGGGGGGAACGCGTAGGGGCCCCTCATGAGCCCCCCCCACCCCCAGCCGGCAGCCCGTGTGAGGCTGTGCACAGTGTGTCCCAAGGACTCAGGTTTGTGGAGGAGCTGGAGGGGGCGACCTTCATCCTGAGAATTCTTGGCGTTCTGAGAGTTCCCCGCAAACTTCTCCATCCCTGCTCACCTACCTCTCCCTCTCTGTCTTTTTTGTTTTTTAAGACACTGAAAAATGAGCAGCGTTCACCTGGGTGTACATGAAGGGTTAAAAGAAAGGGGGAAGGAGGCTGGGACAGTCTAAGGCACGCGTTGGCGTTGGGCAACCAAAGACACGATTTTCGGGCGGGAGCACGCTCAGGTCCCTGTCAGCATCCTTTCCTGTGGATGCCTTTTAAGAGAGGGCATGGATGGACCCTCTCGACAGCTCCCTCGGGCTAGAAGTGGGCCTTGCTTACCTGTCCCTGGGAATGGCCTTGGGTTTGGATTTTCAGAATCCAAGCTCTGGGCTTGGCTCAGTTGGGTGGTGAGGGCCCCGTGTTCCAGCCTTTAGAAACACACCTGTACTCGGGTCTCAGCCAGGGGAACAAACGCCGTGCTGGTGGGAGAGACGGTTGGGGAAGTTGCAGGGAAACCTTAGTCTTCCATCCTGGTGACACGTGGTGGAAATTCACCCTCTGGATCTTTCATGTGATGTTTGGTTCTAGGTGGCTGGGAGTAGATACGGTACTTCCCTTTGAGTTTTCCAGTGTGTCTCAGTTTTGTATGGCTTGTGAATTGTTTCCTTAATCCAAATACATATAAACAATGTATGGTCTTATTTTCCCCCCTGCAGTTTCTTGTTTCCTTCAGCACTTCTAGTGTGAACAGGAAAGCTTGGGCATCTTGGGGAGGGGTGTATTCAAAGGAGAGAGGGCAGGAGAGGGTGAAGAGGGGACCTAGGGCCTCGAGTGTGTTCCCGCTCACAGAGCAGGGCTGTGGCCAGGACTGATGTTCGTCCCATTCCAGCCAACGTTTGCTTTTGTTGGAGTTCGTGATTTCTTTCTAAGCGTATGCATGGCATCTGTTTCCTGCAGCAAATCGTGGGGCTGCATTGGTCTGATCCAGGACTTCGGGGCCGCGCACACCAGGAGAATGAGGGCAGGGGTCAGTCTCCTGGGAGTCTCTCAACCCCCTAAGGACACTGGTCTCCTTGGGCCCCCCAGGGGTCTGGGCGGAAGCAGCGGTGGAAAGAAGGCACGAGGAGTGGGTCTCTTGAGAATTTGCTAGTAGGGAGGAATGGCATGAGTTAAAGGACAGGAAAGACGATGAATCCCGAGGTGGCTTTGGTCTGGCTTTTACAGGGAGGCATCCTGCGGAGAGGCCAGCCGGATCCGGACCCCGGTCTGTGGGGGACTCGCCCAGGGATGAGCATGTTGATGTGTTACCCGCCCTGACGTGGAATTCCAGGGGAGGCCGCAGAGGCCTGAGTTAATAAAGTCACAAGGTGGGAAGGAATCTCGGCCAAGGGGAAAGCGGTGGAAAAAGCTGTCGGCCTGCAGGGGGCGCCACGGGAGCGGACTCCCGCGGGAAGTGCTAGTCGGGAAGGCCCCTCGGGACCTGGTCTCTGGAACGGGCTGACTGTAAAATGAGACTGAGTTCCACTTAACACACGCCCCATGTTAAATCTAACGTTCTCACTTCAGCCAGAATGTATCAGATTGGCTTTTTAAGAGCCTGTAGCTTTTTAGCCTGAGGGGGGCAGCTGCCGGAGGGGTCCCAGCCCCGCAGCCTCTGGGCAGGTTCCAGAGCTGGACTGACTGGTCCAGGTGGGGCAGAACGTGCTCTCTTCCTGTGTTTTCTCCTTCCTTTGTTTTTCGGTGGAGGGTTCTGCTTCTGTCTCTCAGCGGCGGGGCTGCTAGATAGTATAGAGGATGCCCAGTGAAATCTGAATTTCAGGTAAGCAAATGACTCAGTAGGTGTTCCCTGCAGTACTTGGGACACATTTTATTAAATGGAGAAGCTTTTAAAATTCTGATAACTGGGCCCAGTCCCCAGAGGTTCTGATTCCGTAGGTGTGGGGCGTGGCCCAGGCATCAGTGTTGTTGTTTTTTAAAGAATTCCCCAGGTGATTATAATTTAACTGGGTGCCCCATGAGGGTTTTGGTTTTGCCAAGCCTGGCGACTGTACCAAGTAGGGATTACAGTAACTTGTGTGAAGTTTAGAGGTGTTTGGGGGTGTGGGGAGCAACTTCTGCAGCAGATTCACATTTTACATGACTCTGGGCTATCCTTGCCTTCAATCAGAGCCCCAGCAAAATTCGTTGAACCAGCAAGTGTTTAAAAAAAAAAATTAACTTTGAATTGCCAGAGTTAGGCAAGTTATCTTAAATGCATAGATTCTTCAAGAATTGTCAGAGGGAAATTATCCTTGATCTATAAACGCCTAATACACTTTATTTCTCACCTATTAAAAACACAAAACTGGACAACCTCGCAAAGTTCCTGGGCCTGAAACAGGGCTTCTCAACTTGGGCCGTGCATTGGAATCACCTGGGGAGATTTTTTTAAATGCTGCTGCCTGAGCCCCCAGAGATTTGGATTTAATTGGTGTGGGTGTGGCCCAGGCGCCCAGCTGTTTAAAGAGCTCCCCAGGTGATGAGTGCAGCCACGGGGGGTTGCTGGCCAGAGGCAGAGAAAACCTCTATTGGGCTTGTTAACCCAGGTGCTGGATAACAGCAGGTTCACCTGCTGGGATGTTGGTGGCTTTTCCTGGAATGATGATGTCGGATGGTGAGACGCTCGCTGACCCCTCGCCCCCCAGGATGGGAGGCCAGATGCCTTCAGAAGTGGGTGGATCCAGCTGTTCTCACTAGCCTAGGGGTTAGCGAACCCTAGTGGGCCGGGCTCTGCCTGTTGCTCGTGGAGCTGGTGGGTGGCACATGTTGGGATGTATCAGACACAGTCCGGAGTGGGAGCAGAACGGAGTGGGGGTGGGAGGGGGCGGGTGGGTGCCGAAAGCAGCCTCCGAAACAGCAGCCACCCACCTGCACAGCCGAGCCCGCGGGGATTCCCGCTTTGGGGGTTTTGCCTCTGATCTGTTTTCAAGCTGGGGGTTAAAGGTCACCCCAGCACCTCCCCTGTTAGTAGCCATACCAGCATCCCCGCCCAGCCCTGGAGGCTCCAGGCGCTAATCTGCTGGATTCCTGGCCGAGCCAGGTCCTGAGGGTCAGGACGGCTCTTTTGTTCCAGCGAGGGACTTATAACGGGCAAAGGCCTTCAGGGGCCGGTGGGGCCTGTGGGACCATGAAGAAATTAAGCCCTCTTTTTGTGCTGCTGGGTATGTGTGTTTAATGCATTTAAACCTAAAAGCGAACTTTAGATGCGATGCGATGGGAACAGGGGAAGCGTCGGGGTGGCTATAGTGCCAAGGAAATGGCTGTTCGCCCGGCAGATCTACAGCGACTCTCCTTCAGGGCTGAGGTGGGTTTTAGATTAAGGAGAGGGGCCATTCGGGACTGCAGCCCTGGCACCCGCCCTGGCCTTTGCTCCTCTGGGACTAGGCCAGCTCCTCTAATGCTATGCTTCAGGCTGGCCAGAGGCCTCAGGCTAGAGGGGCCACGCCCTCCTGGGTGACTTGGCGCAAGTCCGTTCCCTCCGCTGACCTTAGGGACCTCCGGGCCCTGCCACCCCGTTCTGAGTGTGCCCATGAACGGGCAGGGAGCAGGAGAGGCCGGAGCCATGGGCCTGTTTCCCTGCCCTCCTGCCACGCCCCACCTACCTGGGAAATAGGCTGCCTTCTAGAAAGGTGTGTTTCTAGAAGCGTAGACCCTGCGAAGCCTGATGCCACATGACGTTGGTGCTCCGACCTCGTAGGCTCCTCTTTCCGCTGTGATTGTAACGGAGGGGGAGGGACGTCTGCCCGGAGCCAGCAGCAGGGGGGTGGCTGGGAGAGGCCCCCTGGCGCCGGCCTGCAGGATCTCGGTGCTGTCGTCTGGGGACACGTGCCTTCTCCGGGCCCCTCTGCTTTGCTGTGCTGCACAGGCTGTGTTTTGTCTGCATGGTTTGGGGTCATTGTCCTTGTGCCTTCTCTCCCCTGTCACCACTGTACAGGAGTTTCCACTGCCCCCTTTTCTACGTCCTCTGTTTACCCAAGCCCTGTGAAGTGTACATAGCGTCCCCCTTCGCGTCCACGTGCCTCCGCCCCGCGACGCCCGCCCCCCGCACGCCCGTCCACAGGCCCCAGCTCCGCTTCCTCCGCTCGCTCAGCCGTGCAGACTTGCTGACCTGGGACAGGTGTTTCATTGTGGTCTCACTCAGCCCGTCGTCCAGCCTGCCGCTGTTTAGGCGCCTTGCACACTAGAAAAGGCTCACTCTGTGCAAAGCAGCTTCTCCCACAGCCCCCTCCCTGAGTCGGTGTCAGTACCTGTAGCCGGCAGAGCGCACCTTCTTAAGCTGGGCGTCGGCCCGGCCGCGATGTCGTGGGTCTGCGGCCGCTCTGTGGGCCCCTCAGAGGAGGCACCCCGGCCCACGGGAGAAGCTCCAGCCGCGCCGCTTCCAGTGCTTGGCACTGGGCCTGGGTTCAGGGCCATCGCCATCTGGTGTCTAAACAGCTGCGGACCCCAAACAGGCAGAAGGAAGGGGCTTCTGGCTGCATCCCCTGCCTGCCACTGACAGCTGCCCAGCTCTTCCTCATCTGCCCAAGGTGCTCAGACCCGGGTGCCATTCAATCTCCGGTGAGGTCAGGACCGCCGTCGGACCAGGCGTCGCTGAGGACTGGCTCGCAGCCCACTGGCTCCCTCGTCCCCGGCTCTTCCCGCTTCCTTGGCTGGGGTCTCCGGGGCCCGGGTGGGCTGAGCTGCATGTGAGGCTCATCGAGGGTTTGTCGGGTGGCTCTGACGCATCGTGGGTTTCACCTGAGCCTTTTGCCCCAGGAGCCTCCGTCTGGAAGCAGGTTTAGCTTTGGGGCTGGAGGGAGACCTCCACCTCCAGGCCCCAGGGTGGGGAGAGGGTGGGGAGGCTCCAAGGCTGCGTCCTGGGGTCCCGAGCTGTCTGCCAAGAAGGAGCAGGCTCTCAGAGGCAGGCTCCCTCGGGAACGCTCACGTACAGACCCAGGTGTAAATAAACACTTTGCTCTTCTTGCCTGACTTGACGGTGTTTCTGTGGTAGGGGAGGGAGGGTGGAAGAGGTGAGGCCTGGTCCCAGAACTCCTGGGGTCAGTCTCCCATAGGAAGAGCGGGCCTCATCCAGTGTACCAGGGAGGCTGGTGCCCCTCCGGGGGCAGGGGCTCACCCTGCAGACCCTCTTTTGAGCCTGTCCTCGGGACAGCACCTAGGAGAGGAGATGGGCATCCCAGAAGCCCTGGTAACGGCACCATCCAGCCCTCGGGGCTGTGACGTTTGAAAACTGTGTCCTCACTGCAGCCACGTTCCCTTTCCCAGCAGGGGCCTCCCAGGGCTCTCAACTTGTTCTGCTCGCTAACGGGGTCCCCATGTCGTCTTCTGCCGTGTCCGCGCCCATGGCTCCCCTGGGTCACAGGCCCAGGTCCTCCACTTGAGCGTGGGTCCCGCCAAGCACTGGAGGTGCTCCAGGTTGGTGGCCCGGACCCCCAGGGTCCTGCTCTCTCCTGTCTGCCCCTGGTGGTGGTTATGGAATTCCAGGTGTCAACAGGGTTCACAGGCCCAGCCTCTCTGGAGGTGAGTCTGCCTTTCTGTTAGCCCAGGCCCTCTTAGCTCCCCACACAGGCCCAGGTGCTATAGGTCTGCCCAAGTGGGCAGACGGTGCCCCATTCATCGGAGTCACACGGCCTCCTGGGCTCACAGCAAAGTCCTCTTCCAACACTGGGCGTTCTGTGACCTGGACCTTTACTCTCTCCATCCTCCTAACGCGCCTTAACCTTCCTGAGGGTTGCCAGATTCTGCAAGTCAAGATACAGGATACCCAGTTAAATTCGAATTTCAGATAAATAATTTTTCAGTGTAACTATGTCCCAAGCAGTACTAAAGTTATTCATTGTATAGCTGAAATTCAGATTTAACTGGGCGTCCTGTATTTTATCTGACAACCCCATTCCGCACTCCTTCTAGGACCCCTCTGCTGCCAGCCAGGTGTCTCCAATTCCTGAGCACTGGCCCTGCACCCCAGTTTCAAAAACGGCTTCCTTCTTAGTTTGCCACTACTTTTTTTTGAGACTGGTCCTGCCTCCCCTACCCCAGCCATCCGGAAGCAACTGCTGGCCTTTCCAGAAGCTGTAGCCCCCTTGCACCCTGCCTTGGGGTGTGTGTGTTGAGATCTGAAGTCCTGAAAAGGTGAACTCGTTGTTAAGGAAGCAGAGGAGAGTGCAATGGGGTCTCGGGAACCAAGGTGGGGACAGGGTGTCACTGATAAAACCCCAGTATTAAACTTCCAACCTGCTGATGTTTCACAATAATTAGGCCATTTCTGAGCACCAACTCTGCGTTCATGGAAAAAGTCCTGCACTTGAAATCAGACCCCCATTCTATGACTTCCTTCTGTGTGACTGAGCAAGTTTTCTGAGTTGCGGTTGCCTCGTCCATAAAGCGAGGGAAGTAACCGTTCCTACCCATGGAGTCAAGCCACCAGATGGGGATCCAGTAAGTGCTTGCAGAATCAGAATCTGGATTTGGGGAGCCAAAACTCACCTTCCCCCAAAGGCTCCTTATCGAAACGTCTCCTCTATTAAATTAGTTTTCTAGGGCAGCTATAAAAATGTACCACAGGGGACTTCCCTGGAAGTCCAGTGGTTAAGACAACGAGCTCCCAATGCAGGGGCACGGGTTCAATCCCTGGTCAGGGAAAATTCCCACATGCTGCATGGCATGGCCAAAAAAAAAAAAAAAAAAGGTACCGCAAATTGGGGGAGGGGTGGGATGGTGCTTAAAACAACAGAAATTGATTCACAGTTCTGGAGGCCACAAGTCTGAGATCAAAGTGTCAGCAAGGTTAGTGCCTTCCGCCGTCTCTGAGGGAGGATCTGCGCCGCACCTCTCCTGGCTGACGGTTGCCAGCAACCCTTGGTGCTCCTGGCTTGTGGCTGCATCGCTCCAGCCTCTGCCTGGGTTGTCGCATGGCCATCTTCCGTCTGGGTATCTCTGTGACCAAAATTTGCTCTTCTTATAAGGACACCAGACGTTGGATTAGAGCCACCCTACTTTAGTATGACCTCAACGTGATCACAACCGCCATCACCCTATTCCCAAATAAGGCTACGTTCACAAGTACAGGGCGTAGGGCTTTAACATCCCGTTTGGAGGGGACACAATTCAACTGAGTTTACTCTTCTGGAGAGAGATGAGAGCAAGCCCTGCAGTGTGCAGGCTGGGACCCCTGCACAGTCTTGGAGACCGTTTTCTCACCCTCTTTATTACTGATGACGTTGTCCCTATGCCGCTTAGAGGTCGCGGTTCCTGCAAAAGTGTTCCATTGTCGGATCCCAGCAGCTCACCATGCCCTCAAATTTAGGCCCTTTTAGAGTCATCTGGGCCCAGGACAAAGTCTCCTGAAGGGTCAAAAATATCTGGATACAAAATCACTCAACCAACAGACTTAATCTACCGGGCGCCGGGGGGGATGGGAGCTGGGGGCAAGGGGACTGAGGCCAGTGGGCAGCAGGGACAGCTTCCCTGAGGAAGGGCTGTTTCAGCAGAGCCCTGAAGCATTGTAGGATCTGGGAATCACACGTGGGGGAGGCCTGTAGCGAGCACGGCCGTTTCCGGGTACGGTGTCCGGGAGGTGAGTGGAGAGGTGGGGCTGGAGAGAGGACAGCTGAGGCCCTGCAGAGCCTGCTGGGCCAAGGGTGGATCTCATCATTAAGCAAACGTTTCATCAGCACCTGACAGACGCTCAGTGTAGGGTGAGGCGCTGGGTTTATGACAGCAAAACAAAGCCGCTCCCCAGCCTCAGGGCACAGCAGCTTCTAGAAAGGGAGGTTCTCAAACTTGGCTGCATATTTGAATCACCTGGAGGAATTTTAAACCACGTGGATGTAGGGCCCCAGCCCAGTGATTTGGATTCAGGTGGGGCTAGACGCTGGGGTTTTTTCCAAACCCCCGCCCCCGCCCCCCCAGTGATGCCAGTGTGTGGCCAGAGCTGAGAGTCATGGGTGCATAATCACTGCTGAAATCGTTTTAGGAGTCGGGAGATTTCAACCAGGCCTGAAGGAGGAGCTGGAGATGGCCAGGTGAGAGAGGTTGGGGAAAACAGAGAAAGAACAACAGGTGCAAAGGCCTTAGGAGAACTAGCGGGGCAGAGGGCAGAGGGCAGGGGTCAGGGGGCAGGACTGTGGCAACCACTGAAGGATCTTAAGCCAGCGTCAGCCTGCTCCGAGCTGAGTTTCAGAGAGCGGCAGCAGGACCGGGTAGGTTGCCGAGAGAGGAACCAAGACGAAGGCAGCGTGGACTCAGGTAAGACCTGGTCGGTTTTGTTTTTTGCTGCGTGAGGCGGAGAGTTGGAATCACCAGCTTTGGGTGGTCACTTGGGCAAGGGAGCCAGGCTTCTCATGGCCTTGCTGGGCAGGTCCACCCAGCCAACCCATCTCCGGAAAATGACTAACCTACGCCCAGAGGTGGAGAAAGCTATTCCCGTGGCATCTCACTTGCAGGCCCAGGATCCTCAGGGGGAGGAGGTGCAGCCCTGCTAGCTGTGGCGTCCAGAGATCCGTGGTCAGCAGGGGGCCCCTGGTGAGGGGTGAATCGGGTTCGGTCAGTCCATCTGGCTGCTATCTGACCTTTGAGCCGCGGAGAAGTGGGATTTGGCAATACTCCTCCCCCTACAGCCCCTCTCCCCTCCCTAATCCCTGTGCCTAATGTGGTATTTGGCCCCCAAGATGCAACAACTAGGTGGTTCGTGTCGCTGGCGTGTCTTTAGGGCTCACCGTGCGTGCGCCCTGCAGTGTTCTGAGTGCTTGGCGTGGGGCCGTGGGCTCTTTAGGAGCGAGAGCCCATAGGTGGGACTTGTGCGGCCTGTTTGCTCTGCTGTGGGGGCAGGAGCAGAGGCCCAGGAAGGATGGTGGTTCCACCATGGGTCAGCCTGGTTGGCCAGGCTACACCTTAATGTGGGCGGAGGGGTCAGTGGTGCTCCAAGCCCGCTGGGGCAAGGATGTGGGCTCTAGGGCCCAGGAAGCCCGGAGCCAGCTTCCAGCCAGTCCTTCTAGAACTCACCAGGTGGCTGAGTTGGGCCTGCAGGAAGTTCCCCTCATTCTCCTGCCATTCCTGGTTCGGCCCTGACTTTCTCTCCAAGCTCTGACTTTGCTACTGGGTTCTGATTTGGGCTCCGTGACACTGATGTGGCCTCTGGGTTTAACAACAACAACAACAAAATTGCTGGAGCTCCTGAAAGGCCCAAACCCAGAGGGCAAAGGCGCTGAAGTTTGGGCCCACTTTCCAGATTCCGTTTGGTGTCACTAAGCCCAGGGGAGCCTGTGAGACCCTCATCCCCTGCTTTCTAGCCCAACTGGCCCCCTCTGTCTCCACGTGGCCTTCTCAGTTATCCAGTCCAGCAGGCGACCCCAGACCAAAAGCTGGACTCTTCGGGTCTCCGGCAGCGTCAGGCCAGACCCTCAGTGCTTCGGCCTGCAATCGTGGTGGTGCTGGGGGGTGGGGGAGGGGATGCTGTAAACGTCAACTCCGGAGGCTGTCAAGGTAGGAAGGAGACTAGGAGAGGGTCTAGTCCAACCTGTCCCACTAGAGAGCCCTCAGATGTTTCCATTTTCTGAGGTGAAGGTGGGCACAAAGGAGCCCCATCTCACATCTTTCTGCATACCTCTACATTTTGAGGTAGCTGGCCACACAGCAATAGGTGCATGAGATAGCAAGTCTTCAGCGGTTTCCGCCCTACCAGGCTTCTTTTCAGGAGATCCATCTTTCCCCAAAGAAATCCACCCAAACAGGACCCATCTTGGGGAATGACTTGGTCCATCAGTGCTCTCATCTCAGCCAAGTAGATCTCTTACTGTCCGGGAGCCCCCGTGGAGACTCCTGACTGTCCATCACGGCAGGATCGTGTTCAGGGAAAGGAATGGTCCCAAGGGCTGTAGCTGCTTAGCACTGGTGCTCAATAAGGCTCCTGCCTTGTTTGAGGCCTTCTGAGGAGGCCTGAATTATACCCCAATAAAAATTAAAAAAAAAAAAAAAGATTTACAATGTTGTGTACGTTTCAGGTGTACAGCGAAGTGAATCTGTTATACCTATATCTACTCTTTTTTTAGCTTCTTTTCCCATATAGGCCATTACAGAGTATAGAGTAGAGTTCCCTGTGCTATACAGTAGGTCCTTACTAGTTATCTATAGATATTTTATATATAGGGGTATGTATGTGTCAATCCCAGTCGTCCAATTTATCCCTCCCCCACTTATTTAGCCTGTGATCCACCTGTGAGCCCTCCCCGACCCTTTAAATTACAGCCACCTGTAAGTATTTTGTTACCAGGGAAGGCTCTACCAACAGATGGAGGAGTTGGGAAAAGGTAAACGACTAAACACTGAGAAGGGGAAGAAAGAACCGTGTTAACCCCAAGTATGAAAAGCAGCCTTAATTTAAATGTCTACACATGTGGCCATACACTCTCCAAAAAGGTTTCAACCTGTGTTGACTTTTTTCTCCTACTAGCAGCAGCCTTAATTTAGAGCCTTCGTGAAGGCAAAGGGACTGTGAAACTTGAGGAAAGGGAAAGTGTCAGGTTGCTACCGCACGCACCTACGGAAAAAGGGTCAAGCGGCATTTCACACCCCTGCTCACTTCAGCAGTGAAGAATGAAGAAGGTGGTTCAATTTTTTTTTTTTTTGGTTCAATTTTTAATTAATGCAGGGCTGTGGCTAATAGCGAACAAACTCTCCCATTTTGTGGATGAGGAAATTGAGATTAAATAACCTCTGAGGGGCCACTGGGCACGGCCCCTGCCTCATTCGTCCGGCATCACAAAAGTTTCGATTACTCCATGCAAATAACCCCCAGCCCACAAACCTCGAACCAGAAAGTGTGTTCGTTGTATGTAACCTCCTATATCTAGCAACTGTTACTGCTAAGTAACAAACCACCCTCACAACCCTACCATGAGAACAATTTATTAATTTCCCCATTTTGTGGGTAGGCTGGCAGCTCCTCTGCAGGGTGCGCCTGGGTTTGCTCATCTAGCTGCCCCCAGCTGAGGGGTCAGCGGGGCTGGGAGGCCTGAGGTGGCCAAGCTGACGTGTCTGGTAGGTGGTGCTGGCTTTTGGCTGCGAGATGCCTCACGACCTCTCATCCTCCAATAGCGGGACTGCCTTTCTTACACAGCGGTCTCAGGACAGGCTTCTGAGATAGCAAAGGCAGAAGCTACAAAGTCTCTTGAGACCTAAGCTTTAGAACTTATACACCATCACTTGGCCCACATTCTATTGGTCAAGGCAAGCCAGACAGGCAGCCCATACCCAAAGATGGGGAATAGACTCTACCTTTGGGTGGGAAAAGCAGCAAAGAATTTGTGACTGCTTTTAATCTACTATATCTCTCTGTTTAAAGTTACCACCCTCCATCCTACCTGCAGAACTTCCCATCCTTCTCTGCTTTATTTCTCTCCCTAGTACTTATCACCATTTGATATACTATACGTTTTGCTTATTTAAGAATAGAAGCTCCATGAGGGCAGGGATCTGTGATGCTTAGTTTACTGCTATAGCCCCAGCACTGAGAAAAGATTCTAGCACCTAGTAGGTGCTCATTGAACATTTGTTGAATGACTGGATGATCTTATCACTGTACTACATGGAAGTAGGTATGGCCTGATTGTCAGCTAGGAGCTTCTGGAACCAGCTCTCACCTTTTGGTCAAGTTTCAAAGCATCTTTCCCAAGGCAAAAGGTCTATATTAAAAGTGGTACATGTGAGTTTAGGAAACGGAAGTTAGACCATGCTCTTACGGCTGCTCACTGCTGGAAGAAGGACAAAATCAGGCTCCTGGGCCAGGCCCACAGGGACCCCCACCAAGGAGCAGCCCCAGCGCAGCCCAGGGTTGGCTGCGACTCACAGCACGGGAGTCAGAGCAGAGGATTCAAGAATTACCTCTTTTTTTTTTTTTTAGTGTTTTTTAAAGGTATTAAAAAAATAAACTTTAGTTTTTTCATGGAGCACAGGCTCCGGACGCACAGGCCCAGTGGCCACGGCCCACAGGCCCAGCCACTCCGCGGCATGTGGGATCATCCCGGACCGGGGCACGAACCCACGTCCCCCGCATCGGCAGGCAGACTCCCAACCACTGCGCCATGAGGGAAGCCCTAAACTTTATTTTTTAGAGCAGTTTTAGGTCCATAGCAAAACTGAGTGGAAAGCACGGTTACCATGTTACCCCTCCCACCCCTGACGCACAGCTTCTCCTGCTATCAACATCCTGTACCAGAGTTGTACGCCTGTTACAGTCCATGAAATGATCCACTTTTAAAAACGTGGGACGTGCTCATCTTACAATGGTGAGAAAAATGAGGACACCATGAAATATACGAACGTGAAAATATGAGTCTGACTCTCCTGTTTTATATATATACTCCATTTCATCAAATGCATCGATTTAAAAAACTTACGTGCCACTAAAAAAATTTGCCAATTGTAAAACTCCAACTATAACCAGTTGTCATATTGATTTCTAATTGTTAAAATGTGAAAAAAAAACCAACCCATGTATCTCGGAAAAAATGAATTAGTGTGTTTTATACATACAAGAATGCAGGCATTGTGCTTCTCTATGGTGGTAAGACTACGGGGTCCTTTGAATTCTCCTTTTTATGCTTTAAAAAACTTTCCTGTCTCCAACAAATGGTGCTGGGAAAGCTGCATATCCACATGAAAAATAATGAAGTTGGATGCTTCCTTTACACCACATACAAAAATTAAGTCAAAATGGACTAAAGACCTAAACGTAAGACCTGGGTTGATATAACTCTTAGAAGAAAAAATAGGGGGAATGCTTCAGGACATTCAATTTGGCAATGATTGATTGCTTGAAGAGGACACCAAAAGAAAAGCAATGAAGGCAAAAATAGACAAATGCAACTACATCAAACGGAAAACTTATGCACAGTAAAGGAAACAACAGAGTGAAAAATCCAACTAAGGAATGGGAGAGAATATTTGCAAACCATATATGCGATAAGAGGTTAACATCCAGGATACATAGAGAACTCCTAAAACTAAAATCCAAACAAACAAAAGCCCAATAACCTGATTTAAAAATTAGCAAAGAGGGCTTCGCTGGCGGCGCAGTGGTTGAGAGTCCGCCTGCCGATGCAGGGGACGCGGGTTCGTGCCCCCGTCTGGGAAGATCCCACATGCCGCGGAGCGGCTGGGCCCGTAAGCCATGGCCGCTGAGCCTGCGCGTCCGGAGCCTGTGCTCCGCAACGGGAGAGGCCACAACAGTGAGAGGCACGCGTACTGGGAAAAAAAAAAAAAAAAATTAGCAAAGAACTTAAATAGACATTTCTTCAAAGAAAAACAAGTGGCCAACAAGCATATGAAAATATGCTCAACATCACTGATCAGGGAAATACAAACCAAGCACAATGAAATTACACAACCTCACGCCTATTAGGATGGCCACTATAAAAACAAAACAAGTATTGGCACTGATGTGGAGAAATCTGAACCCTTGTGCACAGACGGTGGGATTGTAAAATGGTGTAGCCACTATGGAAAACAGTTGGGAGGTACCTCAAAAAATTAAAAATGGAATTACCATGTGATCCAGTATTCCCACTTCTGTGTATATATCCAAAAGAACTGAATACAGGATCATGAGATATTTGCACCCCCATGTTCATTGCAACATGATTCACAATAGCCAAGAGGTGGAAGTAAACTCAATGTCCAATGACAGATGAATGGATAAAGAAACATACAATGGAATACGGAGCCTTAAGAAAGGAAATCATGTCATATGTCGATGAACACGGATGAACCTTGACCTTATGCTCACTGAAATAAGGCAGTCACAAAAAGAAAGACACTTATATGAGGTACCCTGAGTAGTCAAATTCTTACAAACAGCAGAACGGTGGTAGCCAGGGGCTGAGGGAGGAGGGAAAGGGGAGTTGCTGCTCAGTGGGTACAGAGTTTCCCTTTTGCAAGACGAAAAAGTTGCAGAGATTGTTACACAGCCGTGGGCCTGTCGTTAACACTATTGTACATTTCAAAATGGTTGACAGTGATTTTTATAGCTTTCCTGACTTTCCCCAAATCTCCACCAACTATACTTTTAAAAAATTTCTACAAATAAGCAAGGATGACTTGGGCAGTGGAGGTGGCAGGGCCGGCAATGGACGGATTGGTCTGGTTTGTGTCCCCACCCTTGACGCCTGTGCACACGAGGGCTGGGGCCTGAGGGAGGCTGGCAGTTGGCCACCCCCTGCCCTGGGACTGGGACTCCCTTTCCCCACCCATCCCCACTCACCTCTCCTGGAACAGACGCTATGGCCACAGGTCAAACAAGGACAGAGGGACCTAGTTTCGTTTCCGTTGTAAAAAAAAAATTTTTTTTAATTTATTTTGGCCCCCTCTCGCGGCCATGCGGGATCTTATGTCCCCGACCAGGGATCGAACCCGTGCCTAACTGCAGTGGAAGTGTGGAGTCCTAACCTCTGGACGGCCAGGGAATTCCCTTCCTTTCTTTTTAATTTAAAGAAAATACAAAACCTACAGTATCGGGCTTCCCTGGTGGCGCAGTGGTTGAGTCCCCCTGCCAGTGCAGGGAACACGGGTTCGTGCCCCGGTCTGAGAAGATCACACATGCCGCGGAGCGGCTAGGCCCGTGAGCCATGGCCACTGAGCCTGCACGTCCGGAGCTTGTGCTCCGCAATGGGAGAGGCCACAGCAGTGATAGGCCCGCGTACCGCAAAAAAAAAAAAAAAAAAAAAAAAAACTACAGTATCGTAATAAACACTCGTATCCCCAACTTCTCAGCTTTTTGCCTCTTTCACAGAATAGAAACAAAACATTACCCGTAAACTCCCCTTTGGTCCCTATCTCCAGTCTCCCCCTCTCTATTTTTCTAATGTTTTTACTTTTATCTACTTTGTGTGTCTTTCCCTTTGCTTTAGTAAATGGCACGTATCGTTCTACATCTTAAAATCACATGTGCTTTTGTGCTCCTTCTATGCTGATAATCATTCCTTTGAATCTAGATCATTCCTTCTAAGAGTGTCCTACTGTTCCGTGGTATGGCCAGACTAACAGACTCCTCCATTCAGGTCGCCTCCAGCTGGTCACTCTAGCACTGTCCCCAGAACATCCCTGGGGGCATCTCTTGTGCGCCCACACCTGACCCTCCTGGGCAAGGCCACAAACATGTTTACTCGGAGTCTCCAGGCCCGAGGCCCGTGCCAGAGGCTGAAGGGCAAGAGGGTAGCGAGAGCAACCGAGGAAGGTTTTGCTTACACAGACGGCCGCCCCTGAGGGATCAGCCAGGCGCGCTCACTTCCCTTCGCCCCTTCAGCGTGGCGCCCATCTCTCCCGGCTCCCTGCATCTTTCTCCGAGGGCCAGTCCCGTTCCTGCCTGCACCGCCCTTCTTGCCCCCTCGGTTCCCTGTGGACTCGGCCCGAGCTCCAGCACGCTGCCCCAGTATCCTGCCGACCGGATGGAAATGACCCGGCCAAGGTCACACGGCGGCGCCCCGAGCCGGCGGAGACGCCAGCGCGGACGCTGTGCCCTGGCTCGCTCGCCGCCGCCGTCTCCGCTTCGGCTCCGTCACAGGCGTCGGTCGTGGTTTCTCCCCACCTGGGTTCTCAGCCCGCCGCCGCTCCTTTCGAATGCCCCTCGGGCCTCTCCGCAGGCGCCGTGCCCCTGGGGGCGCTAGAGGTGGGGCGGGCCCGGGCCGGGCCGGCGGGTGCCGCGAGTTCGGATCCCGCCGCCGGCAGGACGCGGGCGCCTGGCCTTGACGCTGAGAGGGCCGCAGCAGCTCCGAGAGCTGTGTCCCGGACGGCGGGTGTGGAGGGCAGGGCGGCGGGGCCGGGGGCGGGGCCGGAGGCGAGGCGCCGCCCCTCCCGCGCCTGCGCCGCCTCCCCTCCACTGAGAGCTTCCACCGCTCCCTCGGCTGTCAGGCGCGGTGGCCAAGTGGTAAGGCGTCGGTCTCGTAAACCGAAGATCGCGGGTTCGAACCCCGTCCGTGCCTGGTTCTTGAAATTGGGGTCGATAGTGGGGGCTTCGGTGTTCCCATGTGTGTCGCCTCTTTCCTCGTGGTGTTTTTTTACTTTTCACATTGTGTTCAGGCGTCCTCCAGTCCCACCCTTCCCCGTCCACCCGCATTCCTCGGCGCCGCGGTCATCAACGCAGGCCGAGCCAGGGCACCAGGGCTCGCGGGCACCAGCTGTGTCGCGTTTCGCTGGCCGCCCTGCGTCTCCTCTCCCCGAACCTCCCTTCACCCAGCCGCACTGGGCAGGGCGGGGCTGGCCTGGGATCCTTGTGTTACCTGTGGGGACACTAAGGCCCGCACTAGGCATTGGTGTCGCCAGCGGCGGGTAAGGTGGAGGTAGAGGTCCGGTCTCACTGGTTTTGCGCGTCTCGAGGGTGGGAGAAATTTCCAGAACGGGCGTTTGAGTATCTGGAGCAGTGTTTTCTGGTTTTTGCCTGAAAGGTGAGTTCTCCACGTGGTGCTCGCTGTCCGCCTTCTTGTCTAGGAAGCCAACCACATCGTTCAGCTGACGGGTGCCTTTTCCTTTCCCAGCCTTTGTGAACTGACCCTTTAAGTCTGGCATCTGCCTGTGTGATCCTTTGAATCTGGCCCCTAGCCAGTTATGATACTCCCCAAGTCATTTCTAGGATAAATAGACCAATTTAATATGACATGATGTTTAGTGCCTCTCATTCCTGATATGCTCTGGTCTATCTGTCCCCTTCTTCAATTGTGACACTCAGGACTGAAGTGACACGTACTACTCCAGGTGTAGTCTCATTAATGTTACTTCACCTCCCTCATTCTGTATCTCATACTTCTGTTAACGTGACCCAAAAACACACCTTTCTGCAGGTCCCGCTGCACAGTTGACCACATGGAGCTTCAGGTGGATTGAATGTCAGCAGAGTCTCTTTGGGGCAGGATCATAGAAGACAGGATATGGGGCTCAGGAAGCAGGGAAATATATTGATCTTTTTCCCTAAGATTCCAATAAATGGAAGAGATACACTTAGCTTTTGAAGGGAATGCTGAGCTAGGGTACCAGCGTCATCGTGGAATTGTTCCTAAATGCAAATCGATTTCCCAGACATTCAGATTCCAGACATTCAGGGATAGGAAGGGGAAAGGTCCTGAACTAGTGGGTATGGCCTTGAATCCTGTCCCTTAGTTTGGATTTCTGATGAGAAGGAACTCGGAGGCTGGACACTGAGTTTCCTGCAGCTGCTGGAGCAGAGAATTCCACCCCAACAGAGGGGGGTGGATGAGCCAAGCCAAAGTCAATAAAAGAGGGTCAAGGTACAGAAGAGCTCAACATACAGATGCTGGGGGAAACATGGGCCCCCAGAGGCAGGGGTCAAGTATGAATCCCAAGTCAAGGTTGGTGAGAGGAGATGGAAGTGCAGGTGTGTCAGATACAAGCACCAGGGTGAGCGTAGGAGCCGAGGGGTCTAGCAAGTTACCTTGTAGGTAACTTGTAGTTACCTTGTAGTTACATTGTAGGCCCACAGGTATCTATACTCACCTCTGTGAGACTGGAGGTAGGTCATTGGCTTGAAGGGGGAGGGCAGAAGCAGAAGGAGACACCTGTGTTGAATTTATTGCATGACCCTTGTTAAATCACATACCCCGGATTTCAACTTCCTTAGTTGCAAAATTAGAGAGTTGAAAGAGATGTTTCCTAAATGCCTGTGGCTTGAAATTCAAAGCTTCTACCTCAGAGCTTGGCCCTTGGAGAAGCGGTGTGTGTGGGGGGCTGCCTCTAGCTAGCGCCACGCCCAGTCTCTCTTGGGGCTGCCAAAGTAGTGAATCATAGCATCCCCTTTCACAGTGGGACTTGGTCGTGGTGCCCTCATGGTGAGACTATATGGCCCTGGCTCCCCCATCCAGAGTTACAGCCTGTCCTCCCTGATGGGCAGGACCAGAGCTACGAAGCCCTTCCCCCTGTCAGTTTCCCCTTGCTCAGACCTCCCCACAGTGGCTCCCCCCAAAGTCTAGGACAAACACAGGGCCTCTGGGACTGCAGTTGGAGAGCCACGTATGCAGGCACAGTCATTTGTGGGCAGCTAAAAACCTCCAGGATATTTTTAAAAATACAAACTACTTTAGGTCAGGCCGCTTCTTTCCTGCGAGCAAATATTATTTGACTTAAAAGCAGAATTTGGCAAGTGTATATATTTTGCCTTGTGCCGTCAGTTTTAGTCCAATATTCCAGTCTGGAGATGTCTATTTTTAAATCTTTTATTGTACAATAAAACACAATTTCAGAAACCACGCAAATTAAGTGAATGTCTTAATGAGTTATAAGTAGAACACCACCCAGGTCAGAGAACTTTGCCAGACACCCAGAAACCTCTTTCATGTGCCCCCCCTTGCAATCACAACCCCCTACAGCCAGAGGCAACCATACCCCTTACTTTTATAGTAATCAATCACTTCCTTGTATTTTTTTTTTTTTTTTTTTGTGATACGCGGGCCTCTCACTGTTGTGGCCTCTCCCGTTGCGGAGCACAGGCTCCAGACGCGCAGGCTCAGCGGCCATGGCTCACGGGCCCAGCCGCTCTGCGGCATGTGGGATCTTCCCGGACCGGGGCACGAACCCGTGTCCCCTGCATCGGCAGGCGGACTCTCAACCACTGTGCCACCAGGGAAGCCCTTTGCATTTTAATTTATCATCTTGTTGTACATCTTTACATCTTTATACCCTACAGTTTAACTTTGCCCATTTTAAAAACTGACATGTCTTTTAAGCTTTTTTTTTTTTTCCCAATCACTAGGATTCTCTTCCTTCCCTTTTATTTTCTTACAGTGTGTCTGTCTGTTGAGGAACCTGGCCCATTTGACCTGGAGAGTTTCCCATAGTCTAGACTTTGCTGGCTTCAGACTCTTAGTGCAGTTCCGTTTCTTCTGTCCTCGGTATTCCCTGTAAATTAGCAGCTAGATCCAGACGCTGGATCAGAGTCAGATTCCATCCCTTTGGTGAGACTCACGTATCACCTTCTCTGAGAAACCTCTGATTCCCCCAGGTAATGAGTCACAGCCTATTGTCTGGGACCCCTCTGTGTGTTTCACACCATAGTTGGGAGGCCCCTCAGGACTGGGACAGTGTCTTGCTTGTGTCTGTGTTTCCAGCATCTGGTACAGAGACAGAGCCCTCTTACAAGACAGGGCCCTGCTTAAAGGGTTGCGGAGGTCTTCCCAGAGGAGGTGATGTCGTACCTGGGCTCTGGAGGATGAACAGGAATTTGCCAGAGTACCACAAACAATCTTGGCTACTTCTGCCCTCATTCAATCACCATTGACACTCAAATATCATGATCTAGGTTGCAACTAGCAACTAAGCAGGCAGGGGTGCTTTTCTCCTCCCTAAGCCCCACCCCCACCCCCAGCGGCCAACCCCTCTGACCTTGTACATAAAATGAAATTTCAAATTAAGAAACAAATACTGTCTGTCCATGCTTTTATAAGCAAACACTAAAGGTCCAACCCTATACTTTGCGACAGAAGTTGCCAGTTTGGAATCATGGTCTGATAGGAATGAAAGCAACCACCCAACCCTCTCATTGTACAGCCACAGAGACAGGCAAAGAGAAGGGAAGTGATTTGTTCAAGATCATCCAGGAAGCACTACCTTTATGACATAGGTTAAGCTCCTCTGCAGGATGAGCACAAATCTGCTTGGGAAAGTCATCTTTGATTATAACCTGACATGTACCCAGGAGATGGCCCATCTCTGCCAACCCATGGGGCAAGCAGGTACTTCTCTTGTCTAATATTCACCCCTGATCAATAGAAAAAGCACATAGTGAACAAAATCACTAGGCTTGACCCCAGTACTCAGGCTGTGGAGACAAGGGAGGGACACAGAAACTCCCTATCACCAGTTGGAATCCCCAGGAGACAGACTCCTAGATCTTCTGAACCAAGGGCTCTCCCATCTTCCAGGCACTTACCCTGCCCAGAGAAAGCCTTTCTGAGAACCCCGAGTGAGAGGGCTGGCACTCTGAGCCAGCAGGGCTCCTTTGTGTCCTTACTTTCCAGGATTTTCCCACCACCTTCTCAGCCTCACTCCCTGGGTCACGTTCAGAGTGACCACCTGCCTCCTCCCCACCCCCCATCAGGCAGGAAAACTGCATCCAGCTCGAAGCGCTGCCTTGGCCTTGTGGAAATATCATTACACCTGGAAAGAATCGACTCCTTTCTGGGGACTTTACCCCCCTGCTGCTTCTTGCAGGCAAAGGTTGTGTCCTGTCTTCTCAAGAGAGGAGAAGCTGGGAGAAATCACAGAGAAAATCCCATCCCAGTTTTGCCAATGACAAACAGAGGCCCCAGGCAGAGAACTTAGCAGAGTTTGCACAAGAGTGAGGAGGTGAAATGGGCTCAGATGTTGACAGAATCGGTGATCCCAGTAGTGGCTTTTCTGCTGTAAAGATTTCATGCCAAAACCTGTCTTCCCCCAAGCTCTGGGGCTCTCCTTCTGTCCAAGCCATCTGGGCCGAGAGAAACAAAAGCCATGTACATTGCCACCTGAGCAAAATCTGCTGAGAAGATCAGCCCCATGAATTCCATATTCACATACAAGATATTTTATTTGCAGTCCTTCTCTCCCTCTGGTCACCAGGATCCCCGTGTCTTCTGTCCGAGCTCTTTCTGACTGATGGCAGGAAGCTGTAAAGAACCCAGCACAACCGTGACTGTAGAAGGTGCACAATTGTGGCATCTGATAGTCTGGAGGGTCCGGAGGAGGACATTGAGGGCAAAGAGCTCGGTACAGAGTGACCTTGGGTAAATCATTTCATCTCCCCAAGCCCCGTTTCCGTATCAGTAAAATCGGGGTTCTCATTCCCGCCCTGCCATGTCACACCACTTGATGCCTTGCTAGAGAGATGGCACATGTTCGTTATTAGCAGAGAATCAGGACTGTAACATGGGGTTGATATTAAGTACCTTGCACGGTTTGCGCATTGGAAGCCACGGTGAATGTGGCCCTCCCGCCTTGGGGGGGAACGTGGTCATCCTCTGAGAGGAAAAGGGTGAAATCAACAGGTGTTAGAGTGTGTCTGTGCCTCTGTGTGTTTGTCTTAGCCCTGGGTGGGTGGGGCCCTGGATGGGGGAGGGTTGGGGGCAGCCAAGCCCATCCAGTAATGGCAAAAACTGAGCTCTCAGGGCAGTGTATGCAGGACTGAGAGGCATTCAGCACGTACTGGCTGAGACTGCATTATGTGTACAGGGATACAGTAGTGTACAAATGAAACAAAAAGTCCTACCCCTGTGGAGCGTACATCCTGGGAGTCAGAGGCAAGGATCAGCAGCAGGGAGACAGGCCCTATATGCAAATGAGTAAAAGATGTGGCACATTAGAGGGGATGAGGGCTATGGAAGGAGAAAAATGCTGGGTTGTGGGTACGAAGTGATGGAAAAAGAGCCTGCAGTTTCAAATAGAGTAGCCAGGGAAGGCCTAGGGAAGAATCTAGAGTGAGGGGAGCCAGAGAGAAAGGTCAGTGTCTCCCGATCTATGGGATTTTGTCCCCAGGGCAGGTGGATCCCTCCCAGCCACAGAGATGGATGTGTGCAGCAGGGAGGCTGAGACATTTAGATTGTCCTTGTCACACCACACACCCCACCCCCATCTCAGGGGCTCTGAGGTCAGCTTGTTAAGGAGCCTGCCTCCTGTAGGTCATTTGTGGATGGGGGGAAACAGGGCAGGAGCCACAGGGCAGACTTGGAGGGATGGATACATTGTGGGAAGGGCAAACGTGGTGTGAATTACTCGGAGTGAGCTGGTGGGAAGTGCACTAGACCAGAGTGGAGAGGGGCTGCTCTCGGCCTGCACTTACTGGCCGAGTGACCCTGGCAAGTAATTCCACGTGTAGAATGTAGGCAATAATAATACCTCTGACCTAGGGTCATTGTGAGAGTGTAAGGAGAAGCTCTTCGCACAGGGTCTTGGCACTGAAAAATTTCTCACTGACTGAGAGCTACTATCATCATCACTTGTTAATATTCTCTAAGGCAGGGTTTTTCAAACTGCAGGAGGTAACCCATGAGTGGATCATGAAATAAATTTAATAGCTTGCAAGCAGCATTTTTTTTTTCATGGAACAGAATAGGATTGCATCAAATATATTTGCGTGTATAAGAATTGTTTCATAAAACATTTTATATACATATATAGATAAATTTCCTACCATGGGGCATGACTGAATGTTTGAAAACCACCGTTCTAAGGCAGTGTTTCTCTAAAGATGATTCTAAAGAGTGTTTTTCTAATTAGTAATTTGCAGGCCACTGCCCTCACTTTTGCCATAGCAGAATACCACTTGTGCTATGATTTACTAAATACTGGTCTTTGAGTTAGCTCATTTTAACCTCATCGTAACCACAATATTCTTGAAATTTATTTTTGAAAATATATATGACATATTTTTAGCCTAAAACCATCTCACACATGCGCACCACGCTTTGGGAACACGAGTGGTAAGGAGCGTCTTTGTGAAAGCATTCTCTGAAAGCTGGGAGCTAACAGAACTGAGAGACACAGAGGAGTCCCAACCCTTTCAGGGTCCCGTTCTGCCCCGGAGGCAGGCCCAGCCCCACTGCCCAGTTTTCTGAATTCTTGTGGTTGACCTTCCCACAGTGGCCACCTCAAGAAGCAAAGAACAGGCCCTGTCTGCTTGCGGACTGGCTCGGGACCTTTCCTGGGATGTAACCCCGGTGGAGGAGGCCAGAGCCCTGGTGTATCTATCTTTTCTCTTGTGAGCTGTGTCCTGACGCTGCACCAAGTTTGCAGATTTCCTTTCTTGTCCAGCTTTGATTCCATTGATGGGATTAGGTGCCCCCTACGGCCATGTCCTTTGATGTGGTCAGGGGGTAGCAGGGAGATTTCAAGCTCAGGGAGCAAATCTTAATCTTCTGCGGGCTTCTCTGGGATCAGCGCTGGGGTAAACCCATTACATCCCTGCACTTTCATCCCCCCAGGACACCGGCTCCTCCAGGCTCCTCAAGTCTCAGAGATCCAAAGGGTTTGTCAGATTTAGAGACAGTAATAAAAGGGGAAGAGAAAGCAGAGCATGAACCCCAGACCCCTGCCAGCACCGGCAGCATCACCAGCAATGTCAGGGCATCTTCCTCTTTCTTCCCTTCTAATCCTGGGCTCCCACAAAATGGGGATTACAGAGGCTTGGGGCCAGAGGCCCACCCTGCCCCCGGCACTGGGCACCACTGCAGTGCCTGGCTGCCATCTGCCCTCCATCCCTCCCAGAGCTGCTCTCCTGGGAGCACCTGGTCCTGCACATCTGTCTGCCCTGCCGTCGTCATGTGGGGTGTGGGGCCAGCTGGCAAACTGAACAGATAAACCACTCAGCCCTCACCACAGTGAAGTCTTAAGGCACGATTTGGATCGGTGAGGCCAGGAAACAGAAGAGAGGAACATAGCCAATATCTATGTGTGGCCACAAGCAGGTATGTCTCATTATTTAAATTAAACCTGACTCCAAGGCTCCATCCGAAGAGAGGCAGGGCAACTCCATCTCAGTCATTATTTGCGTTTACCCATCCCTCCCTCTGCCATGGTCCCTGGAGTCCTGGCCATCTTGAGGATGGGGATCTTGGCTTATGGACGCTCCAGACTGGTCTCAAGATGAGGCATGTGGTTACTCCCCCCGTCCCGGCGTCTCCAGAGAGAGAGAGAGAGAGAGAGAGAGTGAGGCACTAGGTCCCCACCAGAAGGGATTCCACCGAACTCGGATCCCTCTCCAACCTTGCGAAAGCTCTCCCTCGGCCTCGAAGCTTTTCTGTACCATCCTTCCTCCCTACAGTCCCCCTAAAGGAACTCGGGTTTTCAGAAAGCACAACCAGGAAGAGAGAAGTGGGTAAGCAGACAACTGGAAGGGGGAGAGGAAAACACAAAATTAACATTTCAAAAATTGTGCTGCACGGCCCTCCGCCTGGCGCCTTACATTTATTTTCTCGTTGGTTTGCCAACGAGACGGGCCTGGCCGGCCCCAGGTTCCAGGTGGGGAGGTTGAGGCCGGCCGCAGGAGCGCTTCGCCGGGCCGGCGACGCGGCCTCGGAGCAGAGCGGCCGGCAGGGGGCTCTCGGCGCCGGCCTTCGCGGGAGGAAGCGCTGGCTGCGGCTCCGACCGGTCAGAGGAGGAAAAGGGAAAATTACTGGAGCTCGGGGGCGGGAAGGGCTGCGTGACTGGGAGGAAGGTACTTGAGACTGTCGAGTCTGGCAGCCCGCGGCCGGATTCGGTCCCCGGGGCAGCTCGGACGACCAGGGAAAGGGGCGCCGGTGCGGCCCCCACCCCGCCCGGGTGTCCTCCCGCGGGTGCCGCAGGCTGGAGAGGGCTCCGCGGCCCGGGGCGGGGGCGGGGGCGCCGAGGGGCGGGCGGAGGGCGGGCCGGGGCGGGGCGCGTCCGCCCGGCTCCGGGAGGCGGTGCGGGCGGGCGCTGGCCGTGTCCGCCCGCCGGGAGCCGTGGGGCGCGCAGCCTTCCTGATGTGTCACCAGCACGTGGAGCCAGCTCGGGCTGCGCTGCGAGCGGGAGGAACTCCCCTAACTTTCGAGGGGTCTCGCCGCCCCACTCCTTTCCCCGCTGTGCCCGGCCCGTGCTCCTCGGGGAGGTGGCGGCAGCTGCCCCCAGGTCCAGGACGGGTTGAGCGAGGCCCCGGCCCCCGGCCCGGCGCACGCGGGGCGCCCGGGACGTCGGGGCGCCGGGTCCGGCTGGCGGCTGCTCCCCACGACCCCCGGCTGGGGCGCGGGCTCGGCGGCGCGGGAGGGCGAGGCCTGCGGTGCGAGCGGCCCGGCCGGCCCTGCGCCCGGCGGATCTGAGCGCAGGTAACCCAGGCGGCGCGGAGCTGGGCCTCGCGAGCGCGGCGTGGGATCGCGGCGAAGTTTCTCGGCGTGTAACTCTTGCGCTCGACCGGGGGGGGGGGGGGGGGGGGGATGGGGGAAGGCTAGGTTCCCGTGCCTCCCCCACCCCAGCTCAGTGTCTCGGCCTGCACCCCGGCGGCCCGGACGCCGCCGCGCGCTAGGTGTCGTGTAACTCTTCGGGGGCTGGTCTCGGAGCCCTCGGGTCGAGGTCGGGCGAGCAGGATGCCGCCTTTGGGGGACGCCGCTTGGGGAAAACCCAGAATCTCGGATGAGCAGAGTGCCTGGAAAGCGGGCAGCCGGATCCAGTCCCAGGAAGCCCGTCGGGGCCGCAGCCCGAATCCGAGACGCGCGGGAGCTGAGAGCTGGGTCTTTGCGGGCGAGATGAGGGTGTCGGTTCAACTGGCCTACAAAGTCCCAGTTCTCGGCCCCCGGGACCGACGGCTCCTCCTCGCCCCTCACCGTTTTCTCCCGGGCGGGCGAGAGGTAGGCGCCCAGGCGGGGCAGGGACCCCGGCCGGGCCGCACCTCTCGGGGTCCACACTGGAGATGGGGTGGCAAGGCACGCTCGCCGCGGACTCTGTGCGGAGGTTCGAGGGATCCCTGGGCTTGGCAGGAGCAATGGGAACGCACTCGGAAATTCGAGTTGGTCACCGCTTGCGGTTCTTGTTCTCCGGGTGGAGCCGGATCCCCGCCGGGGCCGACTTGGAGGAAAGGGAGAGACGGAGCCCCTCTTCCTAACCGGTGGACCCTATTCGTCTACCAGGCCCTGCCCTGCTGCGCGTTCCAGAGCCGCAGCCATGAGCTTGGGAGTGGTGAGGACCGCCCGAGGTCTAGAGTTGTCCCTGGGAATATGGGCCGGGATGTGGAGGTTTTGCCCCTCTCCCGGCGCCCCACCACCATTTCTTTAAAGATGCATCTTTGTGGGTGTGTTCCTAATGGCTAGCCTTTTGTTCCCTGACATTTGCGGCATAATGCTGACCCACCCTGAGTCTCCTGAATGTTTTATGCTGAGATTCCCTTCTTAAACCATTTATTCAGTAACTTTGCTTCTACCTTCCTCCTGCAAAAGAAAAAACCCACACTAACCCCTGAAACCTCTGGTCTGCCTGGCGTTGGAACTTTTTACTTTTGTTTGTTTGTGTTGTGTTTTGGCTGTCTTGGCAGTGAGGTGACCTGAGCTGTGCGAAGGACCAGTTGACAAAATAGGGCACTTTGGGTCCCCTTCTTCCTGGCTTTGGAAAACAGGAGAGGTTTCTAGAAGCAGGGAGGAGGGAGAGGGAGAAACCAGCCCAGCCAGGTTGGCCCACCTCTCTCGAAGTTGTGGAAGCTTCTTCTAGAGGCTTCTCCAACTTCTGCGGGTCCGTGTAGAGGAGATCTCACAGGGTACCTACCACATCTGTGTCCCTGTTTTGGTGGCCGTGAGGGGGCGTGAATGGAGGGGAGCCCCATGGGCTGTGGGATCACCAAGGCAGGGTTGGGCCCGTGAACCCAGGAGTGGGCATAGCCCCAAACTGCAGTTGGCCGGCATTTTTTCCGTGTGAGCTTTGTCCTGCTGGCTCTAACCAGTGGACTGTGCAGACGTCAGAACTGTGGGAGAGAAGAGTTTATTTGGCCAAGTATCTAAATGTACAGGCATCTTGATCAGTTCTGAGGCATAATCGTCTCGGAGTGAACTGGTGGGAGTTTCAGCTGGAGGCTTTGCCCTAATTAAGGAAAACGCTCTGTTCAGAGTACTGAGTCAGAGTACTGAGTTCTCCCTTTGAACCCATGCCTCTCCCGGCCTTGGGGATCAGTACCTTAAATTAAATGAAGTGGAAATCTCCAGAATATTGCGTGGTCATAAAACATCGGCAGGACTGGTCTGGAGCAGTGAGGTGCAGAAAAGCTTTGCAACCACCCTGGAGGGGACGAGGGGCAGAAATCACTGGGAATAAGGGAAAAGGAGCCGGGCAGCGCCCCAGGCCTCCCCTGGCCTGGCCCAGGTAGCGGCAGTTTTCCCTCAGGCTGTGCCCGGTTCTCAGGGGCTGCCCAGAGTTTTAGGGATTTTTAGGAAATGCCTCGGGGCTTCATTTCTTTGGGTGGGGGTGGGAGTGAATGGTTAGGCTTTTCCTTTGCAGGATGTAATGGAGTCGGCTATGCCGTGGGCTGGCCTGGCCTCCAGCAGCTGATTTGTGCTGTGATTTAGGCTGTGGTATTTAGGAATTGTGTTTTAGCTGCGAGCTTTTTGATTTCGCCGCCCCTTTTGAATCCTCATAATTCCTGAAGCAGATGCCTCCTCCCGCCCCCCACCCACCCCAACCCCAATCCATCCCTCTAAGCTGGGTACCTAGAAGCTTCGCGGGGGGGAGTGGCTTGAACGGCAGACTTGTTTGCCCTGGAGCCATCTTCAGAAAGCAGCTATATGCAAGGTGGGAAGCTGGTGGGAGCGTAGGATTTTAGCCAGACCCCCAGGGAGACGCACGGAAGACTCGTGAAATCCAGCTGGACTCATGGTCCTACCTACTGGGAGGAAACGTGCATTCCCTTAACTCTTAAGTAAATTGCAACCTGGTGAATAATTAACCTTGCCCATTTCGCTTTTTTTCTTTTCTTTTTTTTTAGAAAAATAATATCCCAACCTGTGAAAGATTAGAGATCAATTTTTGTTCAGCACGATTGCATTGACAAAGGAGCACCGGGAGAAGCCGACCCTTTCCCCTCCACCCCCAAGTCCTAGCAACTCAGGAAATTCTGCTACTTAGAAATCCCTCCAGGGTTTCTCTGGTGGCAGTTGGGAGGAACGGCCTCTGAGCTGCCTCCCTAGGTTCCTCTGCCCAAAGCCAAGCTGTCTGAACCCTCAGCAACGGTCAGGATTCTGTCCCTTACTTTCTGTAGCGACAGCTTGGCCTTCACTCCTGCATGGAGTTGATTCTGCTGTCAGGCCAGTTTCGGGCTCTGCGCGGGATGGTAAATATTTGGCCTGTCTCAGTTCTTTTACACAAAAGAACAGCGCTCCTAATCTGGGACAAGTCCAAGGAAGAGTTGTCTCAGAAACAGGGGATCCATCTGGGGTCCATGAAGCGTTTTTCTCGAAGTAGCCCAGTGTGAGCGCCATGAAGGCGGATTTGGGGTCCAGATGTGTTCAAGTTGGAGTCCTAGCTGCCACTTGCCAGCTGGGTGGCCTTTGACAGGTAACTTCTCTGTGCCCATTTCTTCTCTTGTGGACAAGGGGTCTGAGACCTCCCTTGTAACGCTTTGGTGAGGCTTAAATGAAAACTGCAGGCACCGTGCCTGGAACACACCAGTAGACCTTCGACTGGCTGTCCTCATCTCCTCCGCCCTCTTATTTTCAATAAGCACGGGTGGGCCTTGGGCAAGTTATTTAACCCACTGGGAACAGCAGCTTTGTAATCCTAAAGCGGGATGATGCCTGGGAACCCCTTCCCCGGTCCGAGTCTATTGTCCACCATCCATGTGGCAGGGACCGTGCCAGGCTGGGGTTACAACTGTGGGTAAGATGGGCGTGGCCCGTTGCTGCCCACTCCGATTTGTACCCCAGCTCTGAGCGCAGATGAGGGGTATTGTGAGTCCTCTTGTTAGAGCTGAGGCTGCGACTCCGAGGGGAAAGGCTCCCCCAGGATCGCACAGCTGCCTCTGGGGCCGAAGGAGCAGGAAGCCTGGCCTTCTGGGTGCAGTAGGGCCTCCCGGGTAGGGTAGGAGCCAGCGGAGCTGTGGAACAGGAGGTGGGTGGGTCTGGATTAGCCCCGTTGCTTCAAGGAACCCTGGGTGCGCAGAAGTGGCTACCTCGCACATCTGCTCTGCCGTGCGTCCAGCCTGAAAGGTCCCAAGACTCCACGTTTCATGGAAGGTCCCCATGAAAGGCGAATTGCCACAGCTGCTCTTGGCCCGCTCACTCGTTGACCCAGCTGGCAAGACAAATGCACTCTAGTGGGACCAGTCAAGCAGGGTACGGAATCGAAGGGCTGGGGGAGGGAAAGGAAATACTTGGATGTTACAAAAAGTAATATCTGCAGAGTAGTCACCATGGGAAAGAAAAATCAGGATTTCGTTGGACTTCCTTATCCTTTTTTATGGCTTAGTGATGTTTTTATTTTGCATTTCGAACTAGAGGTTGAGATGGACCATAATCTCTTCAGTGCTTTAGAGCCCGGGGCAGTGGGCAGGGTTTCCTGGGACGCGGAGCAGCAGGTGACTTCTCACCCACTGTGCAGCTCCCTCCCTCCTCCCTCTGGCACGCTCTGGGGAATTTTGAAATTGCCCTGTGGCCAGACCCCTGTGTTTGCTGCCCAGGAGGACTGGGGAAGGAGGTGCTGTGTAGACCAACCATTGCCTGATTTTAATCTCAGCTCTGCCACTCTGGGCCCGAGAGCCCCCTTCTCTGTCAGGTGGGCGGCTGGCCCAAATAGCGTGCACACCCCTTGTGGGCTTAACATCCTTCTAAGTTTCGGAGCCCCGAGGCGCAGAGGAGGGCACCGGGCTGGGACCCAGGCCTGGGGTTGGGAGGGGCGGGAGGGGTGGGGGAAGGACTCAGAGATGTGCAGCTGGGAAAGTTGGATGAGTCTGTGAGGACTTGGTGGTTCATTCTCATGAAACGCGCTTCCTCTCACTGGATTTCTGCCCTGGGGTGTGTGGGGTTCAAGGCAGAACGCTGGCTGCTTCTTGGTGACTGAGGCTTAAATTCGGGTTTTTCCATTCTCTGTCTCCTCATCCACCGTAAGGTAGACCTCCTCCCGCACCCTTTTGAAAACAAGTCACTTGCATTGCTGTTTATATGCTGCTGGCTCCTGGCTTTCCAGGAGGCCGAAGGCTGGCATTGGGGAAAGGGTGTCGGCTTTGCAGGCTCCCCCGTGGACTAGCTGGGTGACCTTGGACCCGTGACATGCCTTCTTGAGCCTGTTTCCCCATCTGTGATGATACATGCCCACTGTGTAGTGTGATACAGGGGTCACATGAGAAGGCCGGTGTGAAATGCCGGGTGGTTTGGGGGGACGGCGGGGGAGTACATGGTACCTGTTGTTAAGCGACACCGTAGCTCACCCCAGGGCCTTTGGGGCCAGCGAAGAAAGCCCAGTGAGGTCAAGGAAGTGCACACCCTGAGCCTGGTGAGCCTCCTTACTGCCTTAACATCTGGGGAGAAAACATTGGAAGAAAAGCAGTATGGATGGGGCTAGAGGGGGGGCGTTTCCTGTTTCTACGGGGAGGTATGCCCGGTACAACCTAAGAGGGGTGGCTGTGGGGCAAAGTCACCGACTCTTCCAGGAGTGGGTGGATTTCATCCCTTACTAGTGGGAGAGTCGGGATAATGTTCTCTTGAATCCTTTCCTCTGGAGCCTGCTGCGGTGAGCTTAACAACATGGGGGAAAAAAAAGTTAAAAAAAAAATGTGTCTTTGCTCTTGGAACCAAGAGGGCGATTAAACAGATACTTGGAACCAGGACTTGCGTATAAGCAAATGTTGGTCTCCAACTTGCCTGGCCAGACCACTGTATATCTGGGAAAAGTCAACCAGACCACTTGCTCCCAGCTGGTGAGTGTGGAGGGTTCTCCCGCCGCCCTGGGCTGCGTCTCTCTCCCTCTCCCCCTGCCCTGCCTCTCCTCCCATGTCTGGTGATAGCAGGCGTTCATTGTCGCCCAGGTCTGGGTGCATGCGAACCTCGGCCAAATCGCTGAATGTTAAAATATCACATTTCGACAATGGGCCTTTTTTGTAGAGCTGGGGATAGAGGGGGCAGTGTTGAGATGCTGGAAAACCACTTAAGCTTTGACAGTGGAAACGGGCAGGGTCCAGGATCCTGACTTTGAACACAAGGGGTGAAGGTGGAGCAGCGAGGGGCACTCCTTAAAATAGAAGTAGGGCCCCGAGAACCAGCTCCCCCTGTTTCCAGAGCCCGAGGTGGGGAGGGAGGGGGCTGCGGCCAGCCTACCCTGGCATCCTCCCTTTTGTCCTTTCGGTGAATTTTGTTGTAATTAGACAAGTCGTGACAAATATCCCATTGCCCTTTGGGCCGGGGAGCTATGAGGAGTCCTCCCTGGAAGCCCAGCCCAGTTCACTTGGGAGCCATAATTAGGCAAGAGAACAGTTCACGGGCCCTTGATTCAATAAAGACCCTTTTATGATGTTGGTTTTTCCCAGAAAAATAATACCACTTTGCCCCATTTATTGCATTTAGATGTGTAATCATATTAGGGCTCAGCAGCCCCGGGGACTGAAGTTACATAGTTGGGGTTTTCACCAAAGGCTGTTACCCAGGCTTCAGAGGGAAACAGTGTCCTCAGAGAGGGGAAAAAACAAAAAAAAAGACAACAAGGAACATTTTTGAGGATTTTTCTCGCTTGGCATTTCAAGGACATTTTCTCCCATCAGGGTGAGAAGCGACCCAGGGAAAAAAAAAACAAAAACAAAAACAGAAAGTGAAACTAACTCGCCTGGCCAGTGTGGCCGCAGCCCAGCGTGCCCAGCATGGTCCCTCCCTTGTCGCTGACCATATCTGGCAGTCAGATGGGTGGCACGTGCCCGGCGGAGGGCTGAAGGAAATGCCAGAGAGGATGCCTGTGGCCTCTGCACCGGGAGTCGTGGTGTCCCAGCACGTCTCCACCTCGATGGCAGGGCTGCAGGCGCTGGTGTGTGCAGGTGTCCTCTGCCTCTCCCAAGCACCCCCTGTTGGGGCAGTCAGCCCTGACTAAATATAGTCCTGGAGGTCCCGGCGGCTTTCGGTTTGTTGGAAGGCTTTGCTTGGCCCCGCCCACGGCCCCCCGGAGGCACCATCTTCCATGCATTTGCATATGGATGGCGCTCTCACCTGCAGGCCCCCTCTCCATGCAACCATCCCCTCTTACCTTCTAACCCCAGACCTTGTGTCAGGCAATGACTAAGAACGTCTCCCAATCACTCACGGAGTAAAAAATCCCACCTAGAAATCTGCCCAGGGCTGGGGTGTTGGTAGAGATCACCAGTGGTGTCCAGAACTTCTTTCCCAATTAGAGGTTTAGAAATCTCAGGCGATGAGGAAATTTCTGAGAGTCCATTCGTAGGTGTGCTCTATTAAGAAATAGGGTAGGACCTTTCATTAAAACTGTGTTGCATGAAAAAGGGGGAAAATCCATGTAACTCCAGGACATCTGATGACAGTTATTGCTGAAATAAGTATCTTTTCAGATATCATCCTTTAATGCAGAAGAACTGGTTCGTCTATTTATAGATATTGCATATTAAAATATTCTTTCAGTGTCACTACTATCAAGATGTGAGGTCTAGTTTTTTTTCAATCTTATACTTCAGACTTTTTGGAAAAAGTGCTATTGTTATATATTTATAACACATAAAATTGTTTTTCGGTTCCCCCCCACCCCCAAAAGGAATATATATAGAACACCTGAAACGGGCTTCTCTAATTAGTACATTTTTCTACTTAGCTGTTAGGAATTTGTGATGGGATCAGTTATTTTAGATTTCCAGTGAAACTTTGGCCACAGGGAGGTACACCAGGGGGAAAAAAATCACTGGTTTTCAGTTTTGGCTACCCCTCACTCACCTGCTCCCCCCCGAAACACCTAATGTGCCTGCCCATCAGGCAGCAACAGTGACAAGAAAACAGTTTTATTTTCCTTGTCCCAAGTTGATGGAGTTGGAAAAGTTACTCATTTATGTCAGCCTCTCTCTGCTCCTGCCAGTGGAGCAGGCAGATGAAGTTTGGGCTTAAATACTATTTTTTTTTCCCCCTACATTCTTCAGCAGTTATGTTAGTAGCTGTTCTTTGGAGAAAAAGTTCTGGTGATCTGAGTTCATTCAGTTCGTATTTTCTGTGTGCTTTGTGCGTGGTTTCTGTGCCTGGTGGCCTGGGGGTCGGTAGCCTGCAGGAGTTGGGACCTCCAACCAAGACCAAGAAGTGAAGTCTGGACCCAGCGTTTGCACTTTGTGACAGTTGCCGGTGCAAGCCCGTGATCATTGATTGACTGATTGATTGATCACTGCTCTGGGTCTCAGTTGCGGCAGGCACGCGGGATCTAGTTCCCTGACCAGGGATCGAACCCGAGCCCCCTGCGTTGGGAGCGTGCAGTCTTACCCACTGGACCACCAGGGAAGTCCCAAGCCCCGCAGTCCTTTATTCAAAATTCTGAACTCCAGAAAACTCTGAAAACCAAAAGCTGTGTTGATAGTGAATTTCCTGGGGAATCCTGACCCGAAATGAGACTATTAGAGTCTATGTTTCTCTTGGGGAGAGTGACTCTTCATGGCTTTCACGGCAGAGACATTGCTGTGCGTAATTCTGGGGGACGCCCTATGGCATAGTCTGCGGCCTGTGCACCACGTTACCTGAAAAATTCTGAGCCGTGTAGGGGCTGAAGGTTTGGGGTATAAGGGGGCTCACCGTGGTATCCTCGGTACCCAGCCGGGTGCCTGGTGCCTCCTAGGTGCTGAGCGAATACTGATCAGAAGCAAGGGGCAGCCAGCTTTGTCCGTGAAGGCCAAAGAGTAAATATTTTAGCCTTTGAGGGCCGTGGGGCCTATGTTGCAACTCTTCTGCTCTGCTGTTGGAGTGTGAAAGCGGCCATAGATAATAATAAATGGGTGAGTGCCTGTGTTCTGATAAAACTGTAAGGATGGTGGGTGGGTCTGGCCTGTGGGCCCACAGTCGGCTGACTCCTATGAGGAAGATGAACGCATCCTAAACGTAGACCCTTCCCCATTCTGTTAGCCCTGCTGTCTGCAGGCCTGGTCTGCTTGTTTCCCTGCCCCAGTGGAGTCTCTTTACTAAAGAGATAAAGGCAGTGCCCACCCCTGGCATCGGCTCCTCCCATGTTCTGGACACATGGCCAAGAGGGAGGCGCTCCCCTCCCTGGACCGGCCTGGTTCGTGGGTTGTTTGTGTGGACGAACGCGTTTGGGCTCCGGTCTAGCCTTGCCGAAGGCACATCGCTCGGGCCTTCACCCACTGATGAGTTTTTTGGGGGCTGAGCCAACCTCGGGGCAGGCTGGCTGTCAGCGGCAGGCCAGGCAGGGCTGGAGTTTGTGGGGCGTGGCGGGAGCTGAGGGGGGGTGAGCGTGAGCGTTTAGGAGGTGTTCTTGGCCAAAGAATTTCTGGCAGAGGGACATGGGTGAACGTAAACCCAGGGGCTCTGATGGCTGAGTTTCAGGTCTCCTGGCTGTGTTCATCCCAGCCCTGGAGCGGCCAGCAAGGGTCGATGAGGCCAGCGAGTCCAAGAAGGCTTTCCACTGCGGTGGAGGCGCAAATCCAGCCGAGCCCTGTGGCTCCACCCCACGGTGGGCTGGCCCGGGGTGGGGTGGCTGGACAGAGGGCAGCACCTTGCCGAGCTCACGCCCCTAAGCTGAGCGCCGGGAGCAGCAGCGTCCCTAAGCCCGGCTTCTGCAGGCACCGCCCCCCCCCCCCCCCACCCCCGCCCCCGGCCAGCCCCTGCTGCAGGCCCTGGCTGTGTCCAGCTGCTTCTCTGTAGCAGGGGCGCCCCCAGGACATTCTGGGACTGCTGCTCTCTGCTCAGCCACCTCCTTCCCTAGTCCGGGTGGAACCGCTGTATGGTTTTCTTTCGTAAGCAGACTCCGAACAAGGCTGATGTCTCTGGTCGTTGGCCTTTCTTTTCCTTCCCTCATGGTTTTGTGGGCTGCTGGCTATTTTAGGGACTCTGAGTTTAGAGTGCAGCCTCCTTGCTCTGCAGCTCCCTTGGAAGACTCGATGGCTTCTCAGCCCCCAGCAGAAGGGGGCAGCCCCAACGTCATCAGGGTGTGTTCAGCACAGGGCGAGGGCTTAGGGAGGCCCCGAGGAATGGCTCTAGGGGCTGGTGTGTTTGGTGTTGGTTAGCTCTGCTGTCAGAGCCAGGCTCGGGTGGGTCCCCATCGCACACCTGGCACGGCCTGGGGGATCCTCTGGCCGCCGCCCGGGGCCAATCATCTTGTTATTGAGCTCTGGGGCCAGGCACTGCTTCTCATACTTGGGTGTCCTTGTGAACCACCCAGGGAGCCTGTTAGCAGCGCAGACTCCAGGGCCCCTCGGTTGACCTAGGGGTCCTGGGGTCAGCGTTGTTAATAAGTGCATGTGATGTTGGTGGTTCCAGGGCCGTGCTGCCGGTGGCCAATAGGTAAAGCAGCGTGATGAGTGTGGAGTCAGGGGGAGCAGGGAGAAAGAAGGGGCTCTAGCCCAGGGAGGGGCTGCGGTCACCCAGAAAAGGTGAGCTGAGTCTTGAAACACAAAGCAGGGCAAAGTAATGATCGCTAACTCTGACGGAATGCTTGGTGCCAGGCACAGCTCTAAGCCTTTATGGGAATGGACTCATTTATTTTTCCATATGTCCCCTTTTTTGGATTTCCTTCCCATTTAGGTCACCACAGAGCATTGAGTAGAGTTCCCTGTGCTATACAGTAGGTTCTCATTAGTTATCTATTTTATACGTAGTAGGGTATGTATGTCAATCCCAATTCACACCACCGCCTGGGTATCCATACATTTGTTCTCTACATCTGTGTCTCTATTTCTGCTTTGCAAATAAGTCATCTGTACCATTTTTCTAGAGTCCACATATATGCGTTAATATACGATATTTGTTTTTCTGTTTCTGACTTACTCCACTCTGTATGACAGACTCTGGGTCCATCCACGTCTCTACAAATGACCCAGTTTCGTTCCTTTTTCTGGCTGAGTAATATTCCATTGTATCTATGTGCCACATCTTCTTTATCCAGGAATGGACTCATCTACTCCTCCCAGCAACCCCATGAAATAGGTAGTTACCATGATCTTGGAGCACAGAGGGGTTAAGGAGCTTGTCCAAGGTTCTTGGCTAGTCGGTGGTGAACTGGGTCTCACCTTCCTCCTGTTCCACTGCATTGGGGCTGGGGCACCCCAGGCAGCGAGACCCGCTCATGCAGAGGCTGTGCGGACCAGGGCTGGGGCTTCTTAGGAGGCGGTCATGTTGCTGAATGGTTCAGACGGCTCCGCTCGTAGCGTGTGGGGAGAGTTTGGGTTTTGCTGGTGGAGTGTACGGCCGTGGTCTTGGTTAGGGCAGAAGGTTGCAGCACGGTGACAGCTGCTGGAACATAGCTTTGAGGGGGCTGAGGCTGTAGTTGGGCAGCCGGGGTTCTGGGCACACGTGCTCTTTGTCTGAACAAGGCAGGACCCCGGGGTGTGGGGAGAGGGTGCAGCGTTACTGCCCAGGGAGCAGCAAGGCCTGTGCCCTCACACTGGTCCCAGTTGCCCTCTGAGAAGGAAGAATTCTCCAAGGTCTGAGTCCTTGGAGTCTCCCAGGGAGCCTGGCCCAGCTCTTGGGGGAGGGCAAGGGGGAAACTGCTTGGAGAGGGGAGGACATTTTTGTTGGGAGCCGACCAACCGCTCTGTATGCTTCTTCAGTCCTCACGTCGCCCTGCAAAGGGGCTGCTGCTTCCTATTTACTGATGTGCAAGTGGAGGCACAGAGAAGCAAAGTAAGCAGGTAGCGGCACCAGGTGTGTCTCCTGTGGGATGCGCTTTTCACTGCAGCGGGTCCCCCTTCTTCTGAGAGGCCACATGTCCTGCACACACGGCAGGAGTGGTGACCAGGCCCCTCCCTGAGGAGTGGGTGCAGTGGCAGGCTGGGTGGGGCAGGCTCCCAGCAGCCAGCTGGGCAGATTCCAGCTGAGCTGGGGCCCTGGGTGGGATGGCCTCGCTTCAGGGGACGGCTTCAGGGGACGGTTACCGGCTGATGGGTGGCATTCTGAGGAGTCAAAGGCCCAGGGTCTGTGGGAGTGGCCTGCTGGGGCCTTCCTGGTCGGGGCGCCCTGATGCTCGGAGCTGAGCCTCTGCCGCCCTGGAGGCTCACCTGAGTCTGGGGGCACGAGGGATCCCTCATAAAGGAGGACCTTAAACCAAGCTCTGATTCCAGAGCCCCTTTCTTCCTCCTGTAAGAAAAAATAATCAGCCAGCGGCCCCTCCTGTTTTTTCTCGCTGGCCGCTTTCTGGCCATCCCCTCACCCTACCCCCAGTCTCTTCCAGCAGAGCGGGCAGCTCGCTGATTTGAACCTGAACGCCATCGGGACAAACCAGAAGCCCGCACTGCCCTTTGCCCATGACAGGCTGTTTGCGGGCAGGGGGTGGGGAGTCTCTACTATTCCTGTGTCACGACAGCCTGTGACCGTCACTCAGCCTCTCGAGCTCAGTACCTGCAAGACGGGTCCACGCCCCGCACGTGAAGACGAGGGCCAGATGGCCCTTCCTCCGGGTCTTCCTGCTTTGCCTAGTTCTTGGGGCCCCTCGCCACTTGGGATTCCACCAGGATTCTAGCCCCAGGCTCCCTGCGGGCAGAAGGCACGGGGTTCTGAGTTGGAACAGAGGCTGGTCACTCCTGGGCATGCCTCGGGGTACGGGGCGGGGCGGGGGGGCAGTGAATCCGGCCACAGTCCAGGCCGAGCATTGGAGACAATCATGCCACCGTGGAGACCCCGCAGCTACCCCACCTGCCACAGAGCTTCCCGTGGGCCACCATCTCCTTGGCTCACCTGGGCCGGCCAGTCGACTCCTTACTCACCTGGAGAGTGCTCAAGGACAGCAAGAAAAATGAGGGACTTTCAGGGGCAGCTGTGTTTTCTGACTCAGTCATAATGCCCCTAAAAATCCTTATTGTTCTTGCAGTGTGCATCAGGCAGTGGCCCCAGCCCACCCGGCTGCTCCGGGGTGGGAAGGGCTACCTGGGGTTCGACTGGCGTGTCCTCCCCCATCGTCCTGAAATGAGAGTGAAGGGGAACTTACTGATTATTAAAACATTTTGTTGGTCGGTGCATCGATTTGCATGTACTCTTATAATTTCTTCTTTGGGGAGGCCCGGGCCTCGAGACATTCCTGTGCCGATCGGAGCCCAGGAGAATGCAGGGTCTCCCCGGTTTGTGTGCGGGGAGGGTTCCGTAGAGCCCAGCTGCACGTGTCCAGCCCAAGGAAGGGTAGCTTCGGGGTAAGCTGTGTCCAGGGCAACACTGGGTTTTAAAACGGAAGGAGCCTCGGTCCACGCGCTGAGACCCAGTGAGCTGGCCGTTCTGCAGAGCCGCCTGCAGGGGATCGAGGTCTTCCCCCCCAGCTGTGACCCTAGAGCCTGCTTTCTCTCGCCCAGGTGGTCTCTACTCCTCTCTCACCTCCTGGGTTTCCACCATGCTCAGCAGGTGCCCCACCCACAGATACTTCTGCTGAGCCAAGGCTTTTATGGGGGGAGGTGTGGGGGTCCCATGGGACTGTCAAGCCGAAATACCAATTGGTGACACGCCCCCCTTAACACCATCCCGCATGTCACCAGATCCCACAACATCGTCCTCTCTGGCAGAGGCTGGACAGGTGGCCAGCCTGTGGATGGGCGGACGGGGAGGTGGACAGGCAGTAAGGACGGTACCTGCTCCTGTGGTCCACCCTGGGTCCTGTCAGCCTCCCAGTCAGCAGAGGAAGGTCATCCTCGAGGTATTTCTAAGGTTTCCCCCCAGGTGCCAACGCAAAAGCTCTTGTCACGCGAGAAGATGGCCGTTGGTGGGACCCTGACGGCCACGATCCTCCCTCCTTGGCCAGCCGAGCCCCCTGCTCCTTGGGCTCCTGCGGTCCCCACTGTGCCGCCATCCCAGCTCCCAGAGACAGTGTTTAAGGGGCCGAGTTTGCTCAGCATTCTTCTGCCCAGGGGAAGGGATGGCTCCAAGGTAAAGGTCAGTACGGGATAGGGGGGATGAGGGCAGGGGGAGTGATGTTTATTCCTTCTGGGTAAAACATGGGCGGGGCTCTCGTGAAATGAGCTTCTCACATCCCACAGTGGACACCCGGGCGTTAGAACATATCCCATCCTCTCTCACAGCTAAGCATTTGCTAACCTGAAATCAGTTGTCCCTCCCTGAGGCCCGTCTGCCCAGCTCTTCCATCCCCGCAAACCTCCTTGTTCCTGAGCGTGTTCCTCATTCTTTACCCCAAAACATCTGCAGAGAAAAAAAAAAAAAAAAAGATAATGCATAGGAAATAAAACTGATTACTGGAGAGCATTTCAAAAACCCAGAAGGATGAAGAAGGTTTATAGATACCCATACCTAGAGATCATGTCTGCTAATGAAATAGATCCTTCCAGCATTTTTTTTCTCTTTGCATGTATACCCTCACCCACTTAGCAGGATTTGGGGCTTCCAAAAGTGGTGAAGCGCGTAACCCATCTGCGCGATGGCCCTGGGCCCTTGGGAGGCAGAAAGTCTCTGATTTTCTTTTTGCCAAGTGGGCCAGGGTGCGCCAAAACTTACCTGCAGCTAGCAAGCTCGTTGGGAGGTATTGGGGCCGCACTCGGTCTCTCAACCGAGACGGGTGGAGCTGCTGGGGAGGATGCTACAACTGTGGGCTCTGGGACTTGCCTGGCCGCTGCAGTGGTTAGGACTCCATGCTTCCTCTGCGGGGGCGGGGGGGGGGGGGGGCACGGGTTCAGTCCCTGGTCAGGGAAGTAAGATCCCACGAGCTGCTCGGCCAGACAGCAGCAACACAGAAACGTGGGCTGTGCCCTGATTGCGTTCTAAGTGGGCTGCTCTTTGCTTCCTGACTCCCGGCACACGGAAGAATCACTTAACGTTAAAAAAAATTTCAGGACTTCCCTGGTGGCGCAGTGGTTAAAAATCTGCCTGCCCATGCAGGGGACACGGGTTCGAGCCCTGGTCTGGGAAAATCCCACATGCCGTGGAGCAGCTAAGCCCACGCACCTAGAGCCCGTGCTCCACAACAAGAGAAGCCACCGCAGTGAGAAGCCCGAGCACCACAACGCAGTAGCCCCCGCTCGCCGCCACTAAAAGCCCACGTGCGGCAACGAAGACCCAACACAGCCCAAGATAAATATATAAATGAACTTATAAAAAAAAATTCAGTGCCACCCCGCCCCCCCAGGAGCAATTGGATCTGAATTGCTGGGTGTGGGGAGGGGCCCAGGCCTCGGTACCTTTTGTTCTTCTTCTGTTCCTCGGGTTATTCTGTTAAGCGGCCAGAGAACTGTCCAGGTCCATACCCACCAGTTAGTGACGGAAGAGATTTCCTCCAGCTCTGCCTTCGGAGCCTGTTGGAGGAGATGGGACCATCTGCAGCTGGCAGGCTTTCACTTCCATTATGTTCTCTCTCTGCTGCTCAGTCACCTTTTGATCCTCATTTTACAGATGGAGGACCGAGGCTAAGGAGATCAGGAGACTTCCTGAAGGACACACGTCTAGGATGCAGCAGAGCTGGGGTGTAGGTCTGCAGCTTCTGACTCCCAAGGCTAGTGCTCTTTCTAAAGTTGCCATTTATAATTAGCATATTTAGTTATAACAAGATACGGTCATCACAGTGTCCTGAACTGGGTGGGTGCCCCTGTCCCCCTGGGAGGCTGGGTGATCGTCCCTTCGTCTCCCTGATGCTGAGTATGTACATGGCCAGCCTGGACCCACGGCCCGCCCCCATCAGCCTGCCATACCAAGGATCCCAGCTCTGGGCAGGGCAGGGTTTAGCCCCTTTTGCAGAACACGCAAGAGGTGTGGCTCAGGTCACACAGCTGGTGGGTGGCACAGGCCTAGCGGTCCCTGCTCCTTACCTGGACAGAGGCATCCAGGAAGCAGCACAGCCCGCACGGGGCTTTGCTCGTCGGGGCCCTGCTCCGAGCTGGCGGCCCTCAGGGTCAGGACCCCTGCTGGGGGTGCCTCCCTCATTCCTGCAGAGCTGGACTCCCAGGGCCTGGGCAGGCTGCCAGTGCAGGGAACTAGCGGGCAGGCACACTGTTGGCTCTAGAAAGTGTCACTGTTCCTGGGCCGGTCCGCAGGGCTGGAGGGCCTGGACATGACAGCAGAGACAGGAGCTGGGAGCTGAGAATGCCCCTCTCCCAGGGCCCAGCAGCTCTGGGCCTGGCCCACGGGCTTCCTTTGGCAGGGAGGGCCTGAGCGCTGTCCACACCACCTTCCCTTGCTGGGCCTGAGCTCTCTCACCTTGCTCCCCACCAGCTCTTTGCGGCCGAGTACACGCTCTTGGCAATGACGTGCATTTAACCTGTTCTGCAGAAGACAGGACGGTTGGGCAGGCAGACTCGGCCAGCAGCTCGGTGGGAGATGGGGTGAGGGCCCTAGGTTCAGGTTTCTCTGCCCATATTCTTTGGGGAGCTGGCCCTAAGCTACCTTGCTTACCTGGGTCAGAAATAACCTCAGCTCAACTGAAAGCCTAGAGCAATCAGGATGAGGGCAGAGCTTTGAGCTCCTGGAGTTGGTGGGCGTTTGCCAGGAGCCAGGTCAGGGGCAGCCACTTAGCCGGGGCCTTGGGTAAAGCCCCCTCCCCTCCAAGCCTGTTACCTTGTTTGTTTAATGGACATAATAGTGCCCTGTAGGCGTATGTCCACTTTCTAGGCATATTCTGAACAGGTAGGATGTTGTGGCTCCCTGTCCCTCCTCTTCCAGGAGGCCACTTCATCAGAGAACCCGGGGAGGTGTCTGACCTGGAGAACATGCTCATTCCATGCTGGTTGCAGTGCATTGCTCAGGAAGTGAGTGTAGGTCTCCAGGCGTTGGACAGTGTCTTCTGTCCGTGATCTCTACAAAGATGACCTTTTCTTCAGTCCTCTCTCCGGCCCTCCTGCCCTGTTAGGATGGTGGTTCTGGACTGAGAAGCTGTCCTCCTTGCCCCTTTGCCCTGTGTGCCTCTCTGGTCTAGCCCCGCCGAGGCCCAGGGAGCCATCCTTCCCCTCCTTGGGGTCCATCTTACAAGTCCGGATGCCATCAGCTCCAAGGAGTTCCCTCTGGGCCAGAGCTCCTCCCTCCTCCGCCAGCCTCCTTGGGGTGCAGACAGACAGCCCAGCACAGGCCGGAAGGGCTTTCTGTTTGCCTTGGCTGGTGGGGAAGAGATTAGCTGCTCGCTTTCTGTTTTGACTGTTGTATCTAACCAACACAGAGCCTGTGACATCTCAGAAAAGCAGCCTTGGGTCTTGAATGAGTTTGGGGCCTGTCCCTGATGGCCTGGCCTCTGCAGAGATGTCTGGAGGTAGGAATGGGTGATAACACCTCCCCCTGGGTACGGAGAGATGTGATAACTGCCTGTCCGCTTTCCCGACCCAAGGTCCACAGCCCTTTCTTCTTTGTTTCCTTCAGGGGATGACTTCTCCCCACCTCCTGGGATTCACGTGGGGCCACTCCCCATCCACTGGCTTTAGAGGCAGGCGTGTGTCCCAAGCTGGACACTGAGACTCCCTCTTGGGACGTTTGCAGCAACTATGGGAAAAGAGGCATTCACTTTTCATGGGAGTTGCCACATTGATGGAACTCCTGCTTTCCACTTGAGGACGGAGCCAAGTGGTAGAGAAAGTATGCTGTCCCCAGACCTCAGTAAGCCCCTGGATCCAGCCATGCCTGAAGCTAACACACCTCTGGACTAACCTGATTATATGAGCCAACGAATGCATTTCTTTTTTTCTAAAACTATCCTGAGTTGGATTTCTGTCATAGAAAGGGTCCTAATAAAGCTATGTTTTTCTTTGGTCTCACTGAAGAAATCAACTTTGAGGTATCCACCCACTTTAAGTGTCTAATTCATAAGTTTTTTCAAACGTGTACGGCCTTGTAACTACCACCACAGTCGAGCTGTGGAACACTTCAAGTTCCCTCATTCCCCCTTAGGGTCAGTTCTCCTGACCCCAGGCAACCACTGACCTGCCTTTGTCCTAGAGCTTTGTTCAGTCTCCTCTCTGGTCAGGTCCCTGGAGGTCAGATGCTCATGTTGTGGGTCAGTGTGGGTCATTTCCCTTGGGACTCAGAGTCACCCCTGGGTCCAAATGCGCTGAAGCCAGAGGCACCTCTGGGTCCCACAGTTCTGCGGTCCAGTACATCCTTTGCTTCATTTGAGCCAGCTTGCCGCAGAAGGAGTCCCGGCTAATACAACTCAGCCAGGACCGCACCCTTCGGTGAAGCTCCCCTCAAGGACCGCCCCCCCCCAGGCAAATTCAACCATCGGTCCAGCTCACCTCCTGGGGGCCAGACACTAGTAAGTGCTTTACATGCATTACCCTAGGGGAGGTACTGTTATCCCCATTTTACTGGGATGTGGGGCTCGTGTGCCTCTACAGCTCCTCTGTCCACCAGACTCCTGGCTGCTTGCTCTGCCTCAGCTATGGCTGTCTCACAAGTGAAACTGACCCCTCCCAGACCACATCCCAGGGTAAGGGGGCTGGAGGATGCGAGCCATACACTGGGAGGGAGGGATGAACTTGGAGAGGTAGTGTAAGCAGCTTTGGGCAGGAAACAGCTCTCTGCAGGAGGCCCTTTTGTCTTGCCAGTAACCTAGCACACCTTTCAGATCTTTTTTTTTTAACATCTTTATTGGAGTATAATTGCTTTATAATGGTGTGTTAGTTTCTGCTTTATAACAAAGTGAATCAGTTACACATATATACATATGTTCCCATATCTCTTTCCTCTTATGTCTCCCACCCTCCCTATCCCACCCACCCCGCTAGGTGGTCACAAAGCACCGAGCTGATCTCCCTATCTATTTTACGTTTGGTAGTGTATATATGTCCATGCCACTCTCTCACTTTGTCCCAGCTTACCCTTCCCCCTCCCCGTATCCTTAAGTCCATGCTCTAGTAGGTCTGTGTCTTTATTCCCGTCTTACCCCTAGGTTCTTCATGACTTTTTTTTTCTTAGATTCCATATATATGTGTTAGCATACGGTATTTGTTTTTCTCTTTCTGACTTACTTCACTCTGTATGACAGACTCTAGGCTTTGATCACACAAAACCTTGCCTAACTTTCTGGTTCTTCCTGTAGATCAAAGAAGTAGAAATGAAGGATAAGTAATTAATAGATGACCAGATCTCTTTCCCAGCTTCCCCTGCAGTAATCCCACGAGCAAACTGTGTGAACAAGATAGCGTCTAAAGAAAAATCACGAGAAGTCGACAAGCCTGCACACCGTGCGGGATGGTGACGACTCTGACCCCCATCTCAATGATGAACTGAGATTACTTCCCTGTTTCCCCTTAAAAACTTTTATGGCCGAGCAGAGTCTTTGGGGGGACACTGGTCCCCCATCTCCCCAGATTGCCGGCATTCTGATTAAAAGCAACTTTCCTTTCTACCAACAACTGCTTCTCGGGTGTTGATTTCTCAGCAGCAAGCAGCCAGACCTGAGTTCGGTAACAGTAGGAGATGAGATGAGGATAAATTCCTTCATCCTCTGTCCCTTGGACCACCTGAGGCACATTTCCCACCTGTGGTTTGTTGTACAGCAGTGTGGTTATACATCCCCTTGCATTGCTTCCCATTCTTCCCGACCTCCTTTTCTCTTTTCCCTCACTTTTGCCACTGGAATTCCACTTCCGAGTTCAAGTATCAGCACTTAATCCCTCGGCGAGGGCCGCGCTTTCTAGGGAACTCTGTAGCCTGGCTCCTGGGACTGCACTACACGGCCTCAGTGAATGTTGAACAAGAGAATAGATGCACGATATGTCATGGCCATGGGGTTGGGGACTGGATGGGGGGCAAGCATGGTGCCAGATTCATCACAGATAATTCTCCTTTCTCTCTCCCCCTCCATTCACTAGGTGTAAACAGCCATGCTGTTATGTCAGAGGCTGTGGCCTCCCCCGGTAACCTCTGTCTGGTACAAAAGAATCCACACTCCTTGCCCTCCACGTGCTAGGTGTGTGAGGCTGGCAAGGTCCTCAGCCTGTCTGAGCTAGCTTCCCCATCTGTACAATGGGGATAAGAATGGTCTAACTACCTGGGACTGTTGGGATGCCTAACCGACCCTTGCTTTGTGCCTGCTGCAAAGTCAGGGAAGGGCATCATTGAGGCTGCCTGTCCTGCTCTCTTTCGGGAAGCACCCGTCCTCCATTCTCAGTCCCTACGGGGCAAATTGAGGCTGTCCCCCATCCCACCCCATTCCCACACCTGCCACCAGACCCAGGCCAACCAGCACATCTCAGTATTGACCACAAATATTGGCTCAGACCTGGGCATAACACCTAAGTCAAACCGGTCCCTGCAACAGTGCCCTGAAATGTCTGGAATAAGGAAAGAGATGCTTGCTGTTTGCTGAGATCCTTAGCCTGGAGCTATTTTTACTATTGAGGCTATTTTTACTATTTGGACATTTGAGAAGGAAGTTAGTGCAGTGACGGCGGAAGAAAGCAAATCCGAGAGGTGGAGCAGGACACAGACACCTGGTGTCGCCCTTGGAGTTCTGGGATCCACCGTGCCAGCAGCTAGGTAACCCCTGGTATTTTTAGAAATTAATACATACACAAAAAGTTTCCTTCTTGGTTGCGTAAGCCAGTTCAAGTTGTGAAAACTGAAATGGTCTTGACTGATAACCATAGGTTCTTTATAAACGATCGCTGCAGTTATTGCAACTAATATTATTACAAACACACTCCCAGGAGGAAGCAGTCTTGGGGATGCATAGGCCACGTTCCCCCAGGGGCCACTGCTGCTCTCCATACGTTATACTACCCTAGATATCAGCTCCCCAGGGCGGGGGATTCATGTTCGCTGCTGATATACCCCAGGTGCCTGGTGTCTGCACAGGGTAGGTGATTAATAGACATCCACTAAGTGAAAAAATGAAGTTGGTCCATTGCCACCTGGCTCCCAGGCCCAGGTTCACGTTTTGCCCTCTCTACTTGTCCTTGGCTGACATCTGAACCCACTGGGGTGTCTGCCAGGAGTCTGTCTTGCAAACTGATCTCTTGTTTTCACAGTGTCCTTTCTAGGGCCTCATTCATCCCTTTCTTCATTCATATATACAGTTTAAAATATCTTTATTCGAAGTGTACATTATGGACCACTGTCTTAAACCAGTCACAAAAATTAACTCAAAGTGAATTGAACACTTAAATGTAAGACTGGAAACCATAAAACTCTTAGAAGAAAACATAGGAAAAAAGCTCCTTGACGTGGGTCTCGGCAGTTATGTTTTTGGATATGACACCTAAAGCACAAGCAACAAAATAAACAGCTGGGACTACATCTAACTAAAAAGCTTCTCACAGCAAAAGATCAATAAAGTGAAACCTATGAAATGAGAAAAATATATGCAAACCATATATCTGATAAGGGTTTAATATCCAAAATATATAAAGAGCTCCTACAACTCAATAGCAAAATAGTAATAATGATGATGGTGATGATGATAATACAATTCAAAAACAGGCAAAGGACCTGAATAAACATTTTTCAAAGAAGATAGATGAGTGGCCAACAGGTACATGAAACGATGTTCAAAATCACTAATCATTAGGGAAATGAAAATCAAAACCACAATGTCACCTCACACCTGTTAGAATGACTATCATCCAAAGACAAGAGAGAACAAATGCTGGCAAGGATGTGGAGAAAGGGAACCCCTGTGCACTGTTGGTGAGAATGTAAATTGGTGCAGCTATTATGGAAAACTGTGGAGATTCCTCAGAAAAATTAAAGACAGAACTACCATATGATCCAGCAATTCCACTTCTGGGAATATATCTGAAGGAAATGAAAACTACCTTTATACCCATGTTCAGAGCAGCATTATTTACAACAGCCAAGACATGCAAACAACCTAAGCGTCCATTGACAGATGAATGAATAAAGATGTTGTGGTACACACACACACACACAAACATACATGCATGCAATGGAATAGTATTCAGCCATAAAGAGGGAAATCCTGCCATTTTGACAACATGAGTAGACCTTGAGGGCAATATGCTAGGTGAAATAGGTCAGGCAGAAAGACAAATACTATATGATATCACTTATATGTGTAATCTAAAACAAAATAAAAATAAACAAAAAGCCAAACTCAGAGAAAAAAAAGATGAGATTTGTTACCAGAGGTGGGGGTAGGGGGTGGGTGGGAGCTGAGGGGAGGAGGAACTGGATGAAGCCAGTCCAAAGTACAAACTTCCAATTATAAGACAAATAAGAACTAGGGATGTAATATACAACATGATGGCTATAGCTAACACTGCTGTATGGTATATTTGAAAGTTGTTAAGAGAGCAGATCCTTAACACAATATTGTAAATCAACGGTACTTCAACTTTAAAAATAATAAAAGATTACATCCTAAGAGTCACAAGGAAGAAAAACATTGTTTTTTTTTTCTTTTTATTGTACCTATGTAAGATGACAGAGGGACTTCCCTGGTGGTCCAATTGTTAGGACTCTGTGTTTCCACTGCAGGGGGCACGGGTTCGATCCCTGGTCAGGGAACTAAGGTCTCGCATGTCGAGGGAACCAGGGAAAGATGCAAAATGAACAATGCTTTGCCGGCCTTCGGGGAGCTTCTACTGGGGTTGTATGTTGACAATTTGGTACATTTAAGTTATTTTAGGCATTTGGATACTTTTCTGGTATTCTTCTGCAGACCAGTTAATAAAACCACTCTAAAGAGTGGATTTTGGTTTTAAGCTAAGTTGGAACTAACCCGATTAGCTATCTTCAAAGAAAAGTCGACAACTTCCCTACCCTCTCCTCTGCCAGTTCACACCCCACCTCGGTAAACTCTTAAGTTTTTTACATTGTTCCTGTAATTGACATTCACATCCTCTTCTGCTCCACAATCAAGCCTTTACTGCTTTGTCCACAGGTTGACTCAAAAGATTAAAAGCCTTGGAATAGCAGTTACAGGACTGTAATTGTTAAATATCCATTTACTGTAAACACCTCCTTTTAACTGCAGCTAGTTGCATTGGGGTTTGGGTTTGGTCACATTTTATTGAATTGGATGAGATGTACCTTCCGGCCGCTGGGACAAAGCTTCCTCTCTGCCAGTTTCAGGGCCTGTGTTCAGAAGGGCCCTGTGCTTGGTTTGATGCTTTCCTGTTGTTGTTTTGAAATTCTAAATAATTTTTGAACAAAAGGTCCCACAATTATGTGGTTAGTCCTGAGCTCACAGCTGTGCTGCTAGAGGCCTGAGCGATCTGAGAAGCACTCTCGTTGGGCACCTTCCCTTGGGAGGAAAGGCGGGGTACTTGGGCAGGTCTTGAAGTAGCCACAGAAAATTAAAGCGATAGGCCATGGACCTGAGTGATGGGTTGTGAATGTGCCCAAGTGGGGATGTCGGGCTGGCCTGCTGCGTCTTACACAGGGGCTGAAAAGTTGGTGAGCCTTGGGCTGCATGAGGGAGGAGGGATTATCCTGATGAGAGCATCAGGGCTGAATGATCTGCCCAAGGTCCCACTGCTTATAAATGGCAGGTCCTGGATTCAAGTCCAGGTCACTGATTCCCAGACCCAAACCTTCTCTGCTCCACCACCCTGCCTCCAGACCAGTGCCACACATGATGCAGCAGACCTGGGTTTGAATTCTAGTCCTGCTTCCAATTTGCTGTGTGTCCTTTCAGGAGGGATTTGCCCTCTCTGAACCACTTACCCCAGAGTCTGAGGGAGTGGATAAACTTTAGAAGTCCCTTTCAAACAGAATCACTATGTAACTAATTAATAGAAAAGAGTTTCTTCCATAGACAGATTCCAGCTAATAAAAGCAGAAGGGATAAAATATAATATCATTTTGCAGTCCCTAACAAATTAATTGTTTGAATGGCAGCTAACATCACAAAAGAGAATCTGACACCATGGACCTCCTGATAGAAGATCTCAACACCACCTAATGAGGTATTCTTGGCAGAAAAAGAATAAAGAAACCAAACTTGGCAACTAAACCTGTGCGCCACAACTACTGAGCCTGCACTCTAGAGCCCGCGAGCCACAACTACTGAGCCCACGTGCCACAACTACTGAAGCCCGTGCGCCTAGAGCCCGTGCTCTGCAACAAGAGAAGCCACTGCAATGAGAAGCCCACGCACCACAAGGAAGAGTAGCCCCGGCTCGCCACAACTAAAGAAAGCCCGTGCGCAGCAGCGAAGACCCAACACAGCCAAAAATAAATAAGTTAAATAAATAAATTAAAAACAAAAAAAGGAAACCAAGCTTGAATCTGATCAAACCTCTGCTTCTAACAATTTACAGGACAAAGGATAGAGGAACACATCCGACTGCACCGAAGAGCAGCAGTCAGCAATGTCCAGATGGAGTGAAATGCAACAAGATAGACAACTAGTTTCTTCCAATAGATACAACAAAACATTAGGCCCAAAGAGACTCAAAAGACATACTGACCAATTGTAATGTAGAAACTTCATTTGGATCAAAATTTAAGCAATCTGGGCTCCGCTGGTGGCGCAGTGGTTGAGAGTCTGCCTGCCGATGCAGGGGACACGGGTTCGTGCCCCGGTCCGGGAAGATCCCACATGCCGCGGAGCGGCTGGGCCCGTGAGCCATGGCCGCTGAGACTGCGCGTAACAGTGAAAGGCCCGCGTACAGCAAAAAAAAAAAAAAAAAAAAAAAAAAAAATTTAAGCAATCTGTAAAAAGATAATTATGTCAAAACTGAAAATATGAACACTGACTCTGATAATATTAGGAATTATTATTAATTTTGGGGGTGTGATCATGGTGTTGTGATTATGGTTTAGTTTATTTGTAAGGAAGGGTCATTTTAGATAGACACACTGATGTGTTTATGGATGAGTTGATGTCATGCCTGGGATCTGCTTCAAAGTGATGCAGGAAGAGGGATGTGGATGGGGGAGGCGGGTCTGGATGAGGTAAGATGGGCCATGGGTTGATGACTGTCACAGCTGAGTGATTTATTGTCTCTGGTTTTGTGTATACTTTTCAGTTTTTAAAAAGTCCCTCCAGCCTATGGGAAGGGTCAGGGGTGGCTGGGCTGAGGGTGGGGGATCGGGGAAGGATGGCCATGCCTTCTCGGAGCAGGGCTGGGGGCTAACGAAGGGGACACCAGGTCCTGCCTCTCCCTGCCTGCCTCCCATGGCCAGGCTGAACCCTGGAATGTTGCAGTCACTCGTGCCCGGGCTCAGACCTAAAGGGTAGGTTTCTTGGTGTTTAGATAAGCTCACGGAGTCAGACACTCTACTTGTAGAACGCTGGCCCCAGCCCGCAAGCCCAGCTCTGTCCTCCCCGGGGGATACTAGTTTCATATTCCAGGCACATCCTCAGGCATATCAGGCCATCCGCCCACCGGCACAGGCAGAAGGTGCAGCAGCTGGTGGGAGGTGGGGGTCATTCCCCGACGTACATCCTATGACATCCCTGGTGCCAGGAATGTGGCCGGGCCAGGACCTGAGGACCTGGAGGGTTAGAGGGCCACTCTCAGGCCCACCACCCAGGAGTGGTCCCCCAAGGAATTTGGTGCTGACCACCTTAGTGCCCAATGTACTGCATGACCTCGACAAGACGCTTTCCGTCTCTTGGCCTTGGGTTCCCCATCAAAAAAGAGGCTGCTCCGTGTTTCTCAGTGGGCTGCTATCGACCTTTGGGATGGACAATTCTTCCTAGTTTGCATTCCCGGCCCCGGCCATTAAATGCCCACAGCAGTCCCTGTTGCTGTGGCAACCAGAAAACGCCCCGCACATTTCCAACCATTCCTGGGTTGCAGACTACTGTGGGTCTCTAAGGACCTCGCCAAGCCTATAGTTCTGTGTTTCTGGAGAATTCAGGACAAACTGAGGAAGGGAGGGGCAGAGACTTAATGTGATTTGTAGTCTTACAGAGAGATGATATTTGGGTCTTGAAATACAACTAGGAGTTTGCAAATTGAGCAAGTGACGGGGGCTGGGAAGGGGGGGAGCCGAGAACATTCTAGGTGGCAGGATCAGCCCGTGCACGGCACAGAGGGATGAAGGAGCATGGAGTGTTTGGAGAAGGGCAGGAGTTGCCTGTGGCCCCTGGAAAACCATGCCATGGAGATAGCACATCAACTTGTGGACAACAGGGAACCAGCAAGGATTTTCAAACGGGGGCAGAAGGACATTTTTCCCCCCGGCCCCTCTGGAAGCAGAAATCACTGGATGCCTGTGTATGAATCAGAAGAATGTCTCACTCTTCCTAGGAAGAACTCATGGGTCCAAACTGCAGAGGTTGCAATTCCCCAGCTGGGATTTTTTCCCCGGGGGTCAGCCGGGTGAAAGAGAGACTTGTGGGTGGTTTTTTTTTGTTTTTTTTCTTGTTTTTTTTTGGCCACGCTGCGTGGCATGTGAGATCTTAGTTCCCCGACCAGGGATCGAACCCATGCCCCCTGCACTGGGAGCGCGGAGTCCTAACCACTGGACCACCAGGGAAGTCCCGAAAGAGAGATGTGGAGGTGACAGTGGATGAGGGGCTGCTCAAGCTTCCCTAGTTATTGAAGAGGCCCGTGGAGGGGAGCAAGTGTGTGTGTGTGTGTGTGTGTGTGTGTGTGTGTGTGTGTGTGAATGCACGTGCAAGTGAGTCTGCGGAGGACAGTATGTGTATGAGTGTGAGTGGGTAGACAAGCGCTCATGTGACAAGTGTGTGGCGGGTGCAGAGTGGTGAGCGAACACTGCCCTGCCTTGTCCTCACGCAGCGTGTAACCTAGTGGATCTAGGGGAGGAGAGAGATAGACAAGAAAGCAAAACCACATTCCAGAAATCAGATTGTGACCCGGGGCCCTCCATCCTGCCCTAGCCACAGGGTGGACGCAGGACCCCAGGGCAGCCGGTCAGAGCCTCCTCCCCTCTGACTCTTGGGCAGAGTGACAAAGAGGGCGGGAGCCCCCCGCCGCCTCCGGCCCCACATCCCTGACCCCAGTCCGCGCCTGCCCTTCTGGCCACTTGGCCGTCCGGAGCTCTCTTGGTTCTTACCCCTGCCCAGGCCTGTTTGCCAGCCTTCCCATCGATTTTTGGATGTGCCTCTCTCTGTGTGGGTTTCGTTCTGGCTTTGAAACGAGCAAAGCCAGAGCAAGAGCGCTGTGAGCACAGACGAGGCTCTCAGGGAATCCCCCGGCCCGTGACCCTCGCGGACGAGGATGCAGAGGCTGCTGGGCTTCCCAAAGCCGGTACCCCCCTCCCTGGCACACGCCGTGCACACGCTCCCCGGTGAGCCAGCCAGTGTGCCGAGCCCCGGGCGGCCTCACCGGGAGGAAATGCCAGCCGCGATTCTCTAAGCCTCTCTCAGCCTCCCCAGGGACCCTCCGCTGCCCAGTGCTTCCTCTGGGGCCGTGTCAGCCTGGTGCGAGCCTGGTCCGCCTGGGGCGGGCCTCCAGTGGGGGCCTGTGACTCAGGGCTCAGTCAGGCAGAGGCAGGATGTCGGCCCATTCACTGGGCCATGAGGAATCTCACTCTTCTATTTATAGGCAGCGCAACTGCTGGCCTAGCCTGGGGGGAGGAAGTGGCCATGGCTGGCAAGTCAGGGGAATGGGAACAGTGATTCTAGAACCAGGATGAAACCAGGCCTCACCACCCCCGCCCCCTGCCTCGGGGGTTTCCAGACGAGGAGTCAACTGGACTAGCTCTTCCACTCCAGAATGGTCCAGGCTGGGATGGGCCAGGACATGAGCCCAAGGGTCCGCATGTCCCACAAGCCAAGTGACAGGAGGCGGTGGACACGGGGTGGCTGGGCCTGGAAGGGTGGGCAGGGTGGGAAGAGGCCAGGGGAAGGGAGTACCCAGAGGCCAGGCATCCTGAAGTTTGGCCTCAGAGAACTCATCCTAATCTTCCCATATTGGAGTCCCAACTTGCTTCATCGGTCAAAGACCCCTGCCCACCCTTAGCTACCATCTTGCCCCGTGGCCAGGATGGCTCCTTATTCCTAGGAAGCTAAGATTTGATCCCCTACTACGAGCTGAGCCCTGTCGCCTATATTCCCTCGTTCAGTCTCACAAAGCCTTGTAACATAGGTATTCATAAGCCCATTTAACAGAAGTCAAAACTGAGGTTCAGGGTAGTTAGGGTACTTGCCTGGCTTTAAGCGTGTGCACAAATGTGTACTAAGTGTACAAAATGTGCAAAAGGGAAGCTACAGTGCCCGTCAGAGGGTGCTGTGAGGAGTGGACGAGCTCACATTGGCTGTTATTTGTCACCATCTCTTTATTTTATTATTTTTTAATTAATTAATTTTTTGGCTGCATTGGGTCTTTGTTGCTGTGCGCGGGCTTTCTCTAGTTGCGGCGAGCGGGGGCTACTCTTGGTTGGGGTGCGCAGACTTCTCATTGCTGTGGCTTCTCTTGTTACGGAGCACGGACTCTAGGCTTCAGTAGTTATGGCACACGAGCTCAGTAGTTGTGGCTCTTGGGCTCTAGGGCGCAGACTCAGTAGTTGTGGCCCATAGGCTTAGGTGCTCCGCGGCATGTGGGATCTTCCCGGAGCAGGGATCAAACCTGTGTCCCCTGCACTGCCAGCGCCACCAGGGAAGCCCTCGCCATCTCTTTGTGGAGCACCATCTACGGGGTTTATTTACTTTGTCCTCCGCTGAGCTTGCATCTCTGATCACGTCCTCTGGTGGGAACCAATTTCCGGAACAGGAGACCCTTCCAACTGAGCCTACTGGGGCTGCTTCAGAGGAAACCAGCCAAGGGCCGCAGTGGCTACAGCAAATCTGCTCTCACCCTCAGAGAACGAGCGAGGAGCCGTCATGCCTTCCTTTGTATCCCACGGGGCCTCCCCCATCCTTGGTTCCTTCCCGAGGCCCAGATCTGGCCACTCTCTGGGGCTGCTGTGACCGCCTGCTGGCCATCCTCACTGGCCCAATGCGCACTGCACCCCGAGGATGCTTGAAGCAGCCGTGAGGGCTTCGTTGAAGGGCTTAGGCCCTTGTCCCAAAGCCAGGCCGGGATGGAGGGAGGGGCCAGGTAGAGGGGATCAGGGTCAACAGGAGGTGGATTCTCACTGCCTTGACGCCAGAGGCAAGAAGGGCCCTTCCTGGCCCCGAATGCCTCATCTACCTCCCCAGCCAAAGTTCTCACCCTTCCTTTCACCCCACACACATCTCCTCCTAAGGTGATCAGCAAACCTCAGGGCCTTTTCTGTGTCTTACAAACTTTGCAGCCTCTGACAGTCTCTGAATGTCGCTGACTTTTTTCTCCCAAGCAGGATGCAGCGAGGACGCATAGGAGGGAAGAGGGCTGGGGGTGGAGGGGAGAGGGTTGGTTCGGAGATGTACTCTGAGCCTGAGGAGGAACGAGGGTGAAGGGAAGAGGGGTCCCCAGGGGCGAAGCCCTTGGGGAAGAAAAGGAGGTAAACCTTCCAGAATGTGGAAGAACCTCTGGCTGGTTGAAGGTCTGAGGCTGGAGCCTGGGGTGTGGTGGGGAAGTAGCGGGAGGCTGGATGGGTGGGCAGCTCTCTAGGGCCGGGGGTGAGGCTAAACGTTCCTCTGGACGCAAAACTGAAGGCAGCCAGGGGTTCCGGGCAGGGTGCTGTTTAGTAAGCTCCCTCTGGCCTTGGGGGTTGAAGAGGTTGGATGAGACAGGCTGGTAGCAGGTGGACCAGTGAGACACCAGCACAGCCTTCCTGGTGAGAGATGAGAGTGGATGAACTTGGGAGGGGGAGGGAGAGAGATGCGGGGCTGGGAGAGAGCGATGACATGGGGCAGTTGACTGGCCCCGATGCCCACCCCCCCCCGGCCCACCCCCTAATGATGAGGGTTGGGGTGGCTGGAATGGGGAGGGGAGGAGCCCCTGATGAGCGCCTGTCGGCTGCGCCAGCTGGATGGGTGCAGAAATGACATCACTTTCATGTACTTAACACAAGGTAAACAGTGGTAGAAAAACCCAAGCGCTCATTGTCTAACTTGGTAGCCGGCCACTGGCTCCTTAACAACTGGTTTCCTGGGATTCTGCAGTTCTCTGCAGAAGACAGCAAGAACCAGGGCCTGCCCATCCCTGGGCGCAGGGAGTGTGACGCAGGCCCCTTTGCCTGGGGCCTCTTCCTTTGATTCATTCCCTACTTGTTCAGGGAGCCTGGTTTGCTGGGGGCCGGGCCCCAGGCCAGCTGCTTGGGCACCGTGGAGAGCCAAAAGAGTGTGATGGTGGTGGTAGGGATTTGATTCTAGCGACCAGCTGGGCTTGAGAGCCCAGGAGTACAAGGAAGAAGTGGGGTGACTGGCGGGGATGGGAGCTGTCATAAGCATTCGCGCATAAGCTGGATGAATCTGAAGGCACCTTGGAGATCATCCCGTTTGACCCTTGATGCTATAGATGGTTAAACCGAGGCCTAGGAAGTCACATGACATATCTAGAGTCATATGCTGGGAGAGAAGCAGGGGCGGGACTAAAACCCCAGTGTTCTGTTACCAGTGGTTCTTTCTAACAAATGCACTGAGAGCTGGCCGACTCAAGAATAGAAAGAAAGGGACTTCCCTGGTGGTCCAGTGGTTAAGACTCCACGCAGGGAACTAGATCCCGCATGCTACAACTAAAGATTCCCACGTGCTGCAACTAAAGATCCCACATGCTGCAACTAAGACCTCGCGCAGCCTAAAAATAAAATAAAATAGAAAGAAAGAAAAAAAAAATTAAAGCACATAGCCTCGTTTCCCCCTTCCCCTCACCCCCGAGGCACACATACCTGTGGGTTCTCCAGAGGGTCAGAGACAGAGAGAGAAATGCCTTCTTGCTGGCTGGGTTCCGAATGCTTTCCCTTCATCCCCAGAACCCACCCCACATTCTAAATCTGGGGCCGGAGGAGAGCTTCCTCCTTGTGGAAAGAGCCAGAGGTAACCACAGCGGCCAGGCAGCCTCAGGGGAACCAGCCCTTTGCCATCACTCCCTGAGGCGGCACTGGCCCCTCTCTACCCTCCCCAGATGGAAAGCCCCAGTGAGGGGACAGCCGTTCAAAGAGCACAGAGGCCAGCAAGTCTCTGCGAGTCGCTCACGCTCGAGGGCTCCAGGCCCTTGCAAAGCACCCTCACCCCCACCGAACCTGGTAGACTTCGTTCTCTGCTTTAAACAAGAGCAACCACAGACGACAGCACCCCTTTCTCTAATGTCAGTTGAGTGAAACAGACAGCATGGAGGGAAGCTGGAGAACTAGCCCAGCAACTTTTGACAGATCCTTAGCTCCCCTTGGGCCTCAGTTTCCCCATTTGTATTGACCCATAAGTGTCCCCGAGCTTCACTGCCCTGTGAGGCTGAACAGCCACTTCGTGTGAATGCCCAAAGCCTGCTAACTCCAAGCCCTAAACTCTACTCCCAGCAGTGCTAAGCCCTCACAGCTTTTCGAGAGCCCCCAAGAAGACGTCCGGCCTGCCCTCTTGGGTTATGTGCTAGGTTTAATAGTGGCCCCCGAAAGATGTCCACATCCTAATCTCAAGAACCTGGGAATACATTACTTTTCGTGGCAAAAGAGGATGTGCAGATGTGATTAAATTAAGGATCCTAAAACGAGGAGGTTATCTTGGAGTATCTGGGTGAGCCCAGTGCAATCACAGGGGTCCTTGTAAGAGGGAAGCAGAAGGGTCAGAGTCCCAGAAGATGATGCAATGACAGAAGCAGAGGATAGAAGGCAGAGGTCAAAGTGATTTGAGGAAAAGGCCGTGACCCAAGGCATGCGGGCAACCTCTAGACGTCGGAAAAGGCAAGTAGATGGATTCTGCCCCAGAGCCTCCAGAAGGAATGCAGTCCTGCCAGCACCTTGGCTTTAGGACTTCTGGTCTCCAGAATTCTAAGAGAATAACTTTGTTTTAAGCTACCAAGTTTGTGGTAGTTTGCCACAGTAGCAATAGGAAATGAATACTGCTGCAACCAACTACCACAGACAGATGGCCACTCACGTTCATCCCAGGCCACCATGCCTGTCCTCTGCCCCTTCCGCTGGGCCACCGCTGCTTCCTTGATGACTCTGAGACAGCCACCTCTGCTGGGCACAGTCTGCACGTGCGCTTCCCCGAGAGGCCCCAAGGTCTGGAGGTCTCTGCTTGTTCAGCAGGAAACGTTGGCAACCTCCAAGGAACAGCAGTAGTTTGCTCTGCTCCCGGGTCCCGAGTGTCACACACGCGCACGTGCTTTCTGCCCTGAGCACAGACCCGCCTCAGCCTGGAGCAGCTGCCAGTTCATCCACAGGAGCATCTGAGGCCCGTTTCTAAGTGGGGCTCCCTCCGTGGGAGGCCCCTCCCCTCTTCACGAATTCTTTTCAGGGACCCGCACATTCCACTCAGCTCGTCATCTCCAGGGTGGCCAGTCATTCTCAGTATGAATGACTCCAGCTGTGTATGTGGTTCAAGGTTCATGTGTTTCTTCCCAGGAGGCTTCTCAGCTTCCACAAAGCTCAGCTGACCCACATAGATATGTGGTGGGGGACAGAGGGTGTGGCAAGTGCCCAGCTCCACATGCCACAAACCAGCCAGGGACCAGCTTGAAGGGCATGATGTAACCTGCCCGTGCGGCTTGTAAGCTGGGTGTATCTGTGAGGTGGGTTCATGGCTGTTTATGAGCTCATGATCTGGCCAGGTCCCCTGATACTGATGTCCCCTACCCCCTGCCCACCCCCAGGTCTGTCCCCTACTTCCCCCTCACTGGTGGCATTAATAAGCCCCCTCCACGTGGCTCAGTTCTGAAGTTTCTGGAGAAACCACGGACAGGGGTCAGTTATGCAGGAACTTGGGAGTATCCTCCTTTGAAAGTGGACTTCACTTCCACTTAAGTATGCAATTGACACATGTTCTCTGAAGAGAAAAAATTAGGAAAAAAATAGTAAGAAAGAAAGAAGGGAAGGAAGGGAAGGAAGGAAAAGAAGGGAAGGAAGGGAGGGAGGGAGGAAGGGAAGAAGGAAAGAAGGAGGCAGGAAACAACCTAAGTGTCCACTGATGGACAAATGGATAAAGAAGTTGTGTGTATATACACAATGGAATATTATTCAGTCATAAAGAAGAAGGAAATCCTGCCATCTGTGACAACATGGATGGACTTTGAGGGCATTATCCTAAATGAAATGTCAGACAAAGAAAGACAAATACGCTATGATCTCATTTATATTTGGAATCTAAAAAAACAAACAAACAAAAACCCAAACTCATGGGAAAAGAGATCAGATTTGTGGTTACCACAGGTGAGGGATGGGGGGATTGGATAAAGGTAGTCAAAAGGTACAAACTTCCAGTTATAGGATAAGTACTGGGGAGGTAATGTATAGCATGATGACTACAGTTAACACTGCTATATGGTATGTTTGAAAGTTAAGGAAGTAAATCCTAAGAGTTCTCATCACAAGGAAAAAAAAACATTTTTTTCTTTTTCTTTTAAAAAAATCTATATGAGATGATGAATATTAACCAAATGTATAGTGATTATTGTGGTAATGATTATTGTGGTAATCATTTCACAATATATGCAAGTCCAGTCATTATGTTGTACCCCTTAATCTCATATGGTGCTGTATGTCAATTATATCTCAATAAAACTGGAAACAAATGGAGCGAGGTATAACTATTCAGCCTGTTTGGATAAATGGGGAAAAAAAAGAAGCAAGTAAAAATGATTGCTAGGGACTTGACTGGTGGCGCAGTGGTTAAGAATTCACCTGTCAATGCAGGGGACATGGGTTCAAGCCCTGGTCCGGGAGGATCTGACATGCTGCGGAGCAACTAAGCCCGTGCGCCACAACTACTGAGCCCGCGTGCCACAACTACGGAAGGCTGTGCGCCTAGAGCTCTGCAACAAGAGAAGCCACCGCAATGTGAAGCCCGTGCACCGCAACGAAGAGTAGCCCCCGCTCGCCCCAACTAGAGAAAGCCCACGCGCAGCAGCGAAGCCCCAAGGCAGCCAAAAATAAATAAATTTATATTTAAAAAACGATCGCTAATCCCATTATATAGACATAATAATCCAATCATCCACTGCTGAAGTTTTGGTTTATATCTGATATAGATATCAGATCACTTATCGTCACTGGAATATTATTTCTTTATTTTAACACCACAATCATACATACTATTCCAACAAAGGCTTTTTTCTCCCGCAGCAAATGTGTGATGAACCACTTTCTGTCTTAACAGATCTCCATCTGCATCACTATTTTTCATGGTTATATGGTATTTGCCTCTGCGAATGTGCTATATTGTTATTAAGTCTAGTGTCTGACAATTAACGTTGTTTCTAGTTTGTCAAAAATGTAAACAACGTTGCCTTATAAATACTTCTTGGCCCACTTACTCGGCTATTTTGGGAGGATAAGTTCCTAGAGGTGAAATTGCTGGGTCAGAGGTGTGCACATATTCAAGGCTTTTGGTGCATTTTTGTACCTTGTTCTTAATTCCAGACCCATTTCTTTCATGCTCTGGATTTGTCACCCACTTTAGCATTAGCTCAAGGACAAATAAATTTAGGTAGAGATTCTGCTATTTGTAATCCTCCAGGCTACGTCTTTCCATTAATATGTATGGTTGAAAAAAAAAAAAGACTCTAGTTTCCATTTTTAAAGTCCCAAGCATATTCTCACCCTGATATTCCAGTGTGCCTGACTCTTCCTGGTAGTACTGGGAATTGGGTTAAATGCTGTTTTTTCCCTTCTAGAGTGAGAAGTTCCCAGGTGAAGCCCAAAACACTGCCATCTCCCTGAACCTCAGTTTACTCATCTGTAAAATGGAGATATTAACAGTACTTTGCAGGATTTTCCTGTGGGTGAAAGGAACCCAGCTCAGTGTCTGACACTTGGGGAAATCTCAGCACTTGTGTGTTGTCCCACCCCTCAGGGCCAGGTGGTGTGCAATGGGGTCTCCTGGCCCACATGTTGTCACTGAACACTTGGTTCCTCCAGGGCCCCGATCCCGGTGAAGCCTACCCCACCTTCCCAGCCATCCAAGGCTAATCGTCTGCCTCAAGAACCACCCCCGGATTTGCCCCACCTTAAAAGGGCCTTGAGCTCTCAGAAGGACAACCAAACAAGAGAACAGAACATTAGAGAAAATTGCTTGTCTAAAATGGATAAATAATTTTCATTTCATTCTTACTTCCGTGTTCTACGTTGTCTTTCTCCTTGCTGTCCCTTTTTCTACGTAAGTCAGGCATGAGGGCAATATCATTCTTACAAATTCTTGAGATGGATTACATAATAATCTAGACTGGAGACTTAAAAAGACAGGCAACCGCTTGGTAAATGGACAGAAGTCTTTGCAACTGTTTAGAGAGCCAAAGCCCAGGTCACTCCTTGCCTCCTGACACTCAGGAGCTGACTGGCCTCATTCTTGGGTTTACCAAAAAGAGTCCCAACTAAGCCTGTTCAGAGCTGCATGGCCCAACTTCCCAGATGATCAGAGTCACCCAGGATGCTTATAAAATGCAGATTCCTAGGCCAGACCTAGGCCCCAGGCCAGACCTGAGTCAGATTCTCCCAGAGAGAGACCTGTACGTTTACAAATGCTCATTAGACATTTAACAAGTGGCTGCAGGTAATTTTTAACATCAGGAAAATATGACCAGCGCTGTTATAGATGGACAACATTTGAGTAATTTTTAACCTTGGCTGCAAATTACAGTCTCCTGTAATTGGGCTTTTAAAAGCCCAATGCTCAGTTAAATCGGAATCTTGATCACTTTGAACCACGTGCAGGGGCCATTGGGAAGACCTCCGACTACATACAGGCCGAGAGTCCAGGGTTCTAGAGCTGGCTTTGCCACTAACTCACTGAGTAGCATCTCTAGTCCCGTTTCCGCACATGCAAAATGAGGGACATGGACCAGCCCACTGGGAAAACTCTCTCTGTCATGTGTGTCAGTCTGATTGACTGGAGGTGGCTGCGTGGGTTGCAATATTGAGAAGGATTCCAGGGTTGAGACTGGGCTAAATAGGAAGGAGTACCTTAATAGATTAGTGATGTCTGCCATGGGTGCAGGTGAGAGGGTGTTGGCTTGTGTGTCAAGGGTTTGCTATCTCTGGACTAGATTATCTTTAAGGTTTCCTCTGAACCTCAGTGACATAATAATAATGATAATGGAACCAGATTTATTGTGATGAATAATTGAGATAATCTATGCAAATAATATTTGCAACCTGTATAGTGCTATACAGATGTTAGTTATTATAATAATAGTTATTATTTTAGTTCTAGGGTGCTATTTCTTTGACACTTTTTAAGGCAGAGGCATGAGCAGCAAGTGGCCTGCCTGGGTTGGGGGTGAGGTGTCTGGGTCAAAATGCACTATTGGATTGGGAATCACAAGGGATTGTAGGAATGGATAACTGAAATCATTAGGGGTTTCAAAGCTAGAATTTCTTTTTTTCCAACCTAACTGAAGAATGAAATGGCAGAGGGAAGGCAATAAATGGTGTTCTGAGAACACCTCTGGCCCAACAAGAACCTATTGGACACATAGTCTTTCTACTCTCACGCAGGATTATAATTAAGGATACCCATCCACCTATCCACCCATCCACCCATCCCTCCACTCATCCCTCTACTCATCCACCTGTTCATCTATCCAATTATATATTTACGCTTATCAAGCATTTACCATGTACTGGCATATTCTAGGTTCTAGGATACAGTTGGGGCTGCTATGTTGTACAACCCCAGGGAGCAGTGTGCATGTAGATATTCACATAGGTATCACATAGGATAGATATTTGCATAGATCCACTGGACACAGAGGTGAACAAGACAGGCAAGGTCTTTGCTGGCATGGATCTTTCATTCTAGAGGAGGGACAGACAATAAACAAGCAAACAAAATGAATGAACAAGATTATTTCACACAGTGATAAGTTCTAAGAAGAAGCTAAAACAGGGTGACGTGATAGACAGTGATGGGGGCCGGAGGAAGACAGGGTGGGTGCCTAATTTGGATGGGGTAGCCAGGAAAGGTGATACTGAATAAAGGCCTGAATGTCAAGAAACAGCTTGCCATGTAAAGTTCTAAGTTGAGAGCATATCAGGCAGAGCATGTGCAAAGGTCCTGAGGTGGGAACAATTCTAGGAACAAAAAGAATGCCAGTGTGGCTAGAGCTTGCTGCATGAAAGGGAGAGTGGTAAGAGATTAATGCATTTTGGGCTTAAACAGCCAGGTGAATAGTTTATGCATTTACTGAGATAGAGAAGACTGAGGGAGAAATAGATGGCAGGAAGTGAATGAGGAGATCCATTTTGGCCATGTTACCCTTGAGGTGCATATTAGACATTCAAGTGGAGATACTACGTAGGCAACCAGATTTAGTAGTTTGGAACTCAGAGGTCAGGGTAGAGGTATGGATTTGGGAGTTGTGGTAGACATCAGGATTGCTTGTCCAATATCCATATGCTTTTTCACGATAACTACCCTAATTTATGCTCTGGTGTCCATGTCTGCCATGTGCTTGGGGGAATAACTCCATCCCTGCACTAGGAGTGGGACATGAAGCTCAAGTCTAAGCAGCAATGCATCCCATCCCCTGGCCATGTAACCAGTCTGGAATGGCCACTGGACCCTATCTGAGGCAATGAAACTAAAGACAAGCGTTAAGGCTTTCTGGTCCTTTCAAGAGTACTCTGGAAGAAACCTCCTTTCTCTCCCTGAACATGAAGAATCTGGAGGTTGTTGCAGCCATTTTGCAACCAAGGGGCAGGAGTAAGGGGATGGGAGGGCCAGGATGATGGTAAGATTGACACAATGGAAGGTAGAAGAGAGGACATGAGGGGGGAAAAGGTCCAAGTTCTGACATTTAGTCTCTGAAGCCTACCTGCCTCACAGTTTTATGGACAAGAACTCTGCCCAACGATCTAAACCAGACTTGGCTGAGATCTCTGTTACTTGCAGCTGAACACAACCCAATGGATAATAGCCATGGCACTAGATGCCATCTCCTTGGAAGAGAGTGTAGATGAACCAGGAGGTGGGTGGACCCAGAGGAAGGCTAGTGAAAGTTTTCCAAAGAGAGGGGGCTCTTACCCCTGAATGAAGCAGTTCTGCAACTTTTCCTGTGTACAGTCTGGATCTTCTACTGGAGAGGAGGTGAATGCACTGGAAAAAACACAGTGCCAGAGCGGCTAGATCTGAACAACCTCTGCCATTTACCAGCTGTGTGAGTTCTGGGAACTCATTTAGCCTCTCTGAGCCTCAGTTGCATTCCCTGTGAAAAAGAGGTAATAACACCCACATCAAAGGCTTGTGTGAGGGCTTCCCTGGTAGCACAGTGGTTAAGAATCCACCTGCCAATGCAGGGGACATGGCTTCAATCCCTGGTCCAGGAGGATCCCACATGCCGCAGAGCAGCTAAGCCCGTGCATCACAACTACAGAGCCCACGAGCCACAACTACTGAGCCCACATGCCACAACTACTGAAGCCCACGCTCCTAGAGCCCGTGCTCCACGACAACAGAAGCCACCATAATGAGAAGCCCGCGCACCGCAACGAACAGCAGCCCCCGCTCGCCGCAACTAGAGAAAGCCCGTGCACAGCAACAGAAACCCAACGCAGCCCAAAATAAATAAATAAATTTATTTTTTTAGAAAGGGTTGTGTGACTAGGAACTGGTGACACAGACTTGAATGAGCAGGCTTCACAAACTTACATGCTGGCTATGAAAATCATGTTTAAACACACACACTACTATATCTAAGACAGATAACCAACAAGGACCTACTGTATAGCGCAGGGAACTCTACTCAGTATTCTGTGATAACCTATATGAGAAAAGAATCTGAAAAAGAATGAATATATGTATATGTATAATTGATTCACTTCGTTGTACACCTGAAACTAACACAACATTGTAGATCAACTATACTCCAATAAAAAAAATCATATTGAGGAAAAGAAAAGGGTTGTGTGAAGGTTACTGGTGTGAAGGATGTACTGGGTTCTGCGTGTGAAGCTTCCTGTGCCTCCCTTTTGCCTTCTCCTTGGTGGCATAAGCTGCTCTCTCTCAGTGCATTCGGAGGGATGCTGAGTCATTTTATTAAAAAAATTAAAAATTTTAAGTGCTCTCTTAAATGACTCTGTCTCCAGAGAAGCGGTTGATCTCCAGGCACATTTGTTCCTCCTTTTCATGCATCTATCACATTTGAGCATGAAAATAGATGCTCTAATTAGGAGAGAAAGAAGCATGAGCTCCAGTCTGGTGGTGGCTCAGTGATGACTCACATGGGACAGGAAGGAAAAGCTGCTTCTAACAGGGGTCACCCTGGTAGGATGACACCCCATCCTGAGAGGTCCCTGAGGTACAGCCCCAAAGGTGGGAAACACACAGAGCTTTTCCGGAACTGGAATGTAACTACTGGAGACTGTGACAGTCACCGGAGGCCAGGATGCTGGTTATGGAGGGGTTAACCTCTCTAAGCCCTCTACCCAAAGGGTAGAGAGTGAGGTCTTCCCAGGCTAATGCTATACATCTTATCCACTGGGGAAACACTTCTTGGCTGGGTCCAATGACCTGCACACGTTATTTAATGCCCCTGTATCTCTGTTCTTTCATCTATAAAACATAACATTGGGAGAGTAATGTTTGCTCTGGGTGTGCTCATATATTGCTGGCAGGAATGCAAAATGGTATACCTACTATAGGAGGGAATTGGGCAGTATCTAGTAAAATTACATATGCATTTACCTTTGACCTAGCAATCCCACTTCTAGGAATCTGTCCCCAAACCACAATGGCAAAATACAAAAGATACATGCACAAAGCTATTCGTTGCAGCATGACTTGTGGTAGTAAAACACTGGAAACAACCCAAATGGCCATCAGTTGGGGACTGGTTGAATAAACTGTGGTCCATCCGTGCAATGGAGTTCCAAGCAGCTGCTAAGATGGTGAGGACTATTTCGCTAATACTGCTTTGGGGTGACCTCCCAGATAAAATGTTAAGTGAAGAAAGGTGGAGAACACATGAAAAGATGCACAACATCATTAATTATTAGAGAAATGCAAGTCAAAACTACAATGAGGTATCACCTCACACTGATCAGAATGGCCATCATCAGAAAGTCTACAAATAACAAATGCTGGAGAGGGCGTGGAGAAAAAGGAAAGCTTCTACACTGTTGGAGAACAGTATGGAGGTTCCTTAAAAAACTAAACATAGAGTTGCCGTATGATCCAGCAATCCTACTCCTGGACATATACCCAGAAAAGATGAAAATTCTAATTTGAAAAGATACATGCACCCCAATGTTCACAGAAGCACTATTTACAATAGCCAAGACATGGAAGCAACCTAAATGTCCATTGACAGATGAATGGATAAAGAAGGTGTGGCATATATATATACAATGGAATATTACTCAGCCATAAAAAGAATGAAATAATGCCATTTGCAGCAACATGGATGGATCTAGAGGTTATCATATTAAGTGAAGTAAGTCAGACAGAGAAAGACAGATATCTTATGATATCACTAATATGTGGGATCTAGAAGAGTGATACAAATGAACTTATTTACAAAACAGAAATAGACTCACAGACAGAAAACAAACATATGGTTACCAAAGGGGAAAGGGGTGTGTGGAGGGAGGGATAAATTAGTTTGGGATTGACAGATACATACTACTATATATAAAATAAACAACAAGGACCTACTGTATAGCCCAGGGAACTATATTCAATATCTTATAATAACCTATAACGGAAAAGAATCTGAAAAATTATATATTTATGTGTGTGTGTGTGTATATATAAAACTGAATCACTTTGCTGTATACCTGAAACTAACACAACATCGTAAACCAACTTTGCTTCAATAAAAAAAATGTTAAAAAGTAAAAAAAAAGCAGGGGGGATTCTAAATTGGAAACACACACAAACAGAATGAGTTAATGGTATGTAAAGTGTGATTTGAATACAGGAGTCAGGAACATTCAGTACTTTTGCCTGTTTCACATGGGATACTCCTGACAACTACTAACAGACAAGCTATTTGGAACAAAGGCTTCCCTTCCTCTCTCTCTCAAAAATAAAGGAAAGGTGAAGAAAAGTATGTTTAGTATATAGCCATTTATTCAAGAAAGGAGGGAGAGAGCATGCATACAAGTGCAAACAAACAGTATGTTTTTTTAAATTTATTTTTGGCTGTGTTGGATCTTTGTTGCTGCATGAGGGCTTTCTCTAGTTGTGGCGAGCGGGGGCTACTCTTCATTGCGGTGCATGGGCTTCTCATTGCAGTGGCTTCTCTAGTTGTGGAGCACGGGCTCTAGGCACGCGGGCTTCAGTTGTTGTGGCACACGGGTTCAGTAGTTGTGGCTCACGGGCTTAGTTGCTCCGCGGCATGTGGGATCTTTCCGGACCAGGGCTCGAACCCGTGTCTCCTGCATTGCCAGGCGGATTCTTAACCACTGCGCCACCAGGGAAGCCCAGAGAGTATTTTTAATTGGGATGATAACCAAAAATTTTTTTGAATGGTTACCTTTTAAGAGAGGTGGAAGGGGAAAGAGAGATGGAAGGGGAAAGAGAGTCTAGATTTCTCTGAGAGTGCTTCATGATACCATTCCCTCTTTTGTAGATGTTTGAAATCTTCCATAGTACAATATATATTTTTAAAATGCTTTTTCCTTTGACCTCACACTAACCAATGGACCCCACAGCATGGCAAAGAGCCACAACTGACCTAAGGCCTTACTTCAGACTTTTATGTGAAGGGCAGAAGCCTTTTCTTGGTTAAGTGACTGAATGTTTGGCATCTTTGTTCTGCAGCTTAGCCCACCCTAACTAATACACAATCCCACCATTTATCTTCTAGGCCTTGGCTTAGCCTTTCCTTCCTGGCTTGAGAGGTTTGGATTCACCTCACAGAGGACAAGTCCTGCTCTCACAATATGTTCTCCAGGAGATGGAAACCGTGAGTCTGGACCCTGCCTCCTTGGCTCCAGTCCCAGGCCCACAAAGGAGGTGGAGGTATATTGGTGGCTCTATATTTTTTCTGTTCACTTGTTCTATAAGCTAGGGACACCTGCTTGGGCACTGTGGTTTTGATGCTTCATCTTTAAAATACAGAGTTCTTATGTTAAATCTTACAGTGACACCAACTTTTTAAGCAGATAGAAGCAAGCTCTGGTTAAAACGGAAAGAATTCAGAACTCTAAGGTCTCAGCTCCCTCTGCAGCAGAACCTACCAATTGTCCACATCATCATCCTTTCCCCTCTTCCTCCTTTGTTAATAGAAATCTTATTTTTAGCTGGGCATACTGCTACCTGGAAAAAAAAAAAGACTCTTTTCAAATTCCCCTTTTCAGCTATGTACAGTCATGTGACTATATCCTGGCCAGTCAGAAATAAATGGATATGTTGTACATGACCTCTAGTCTTATTAAAATGAAAGGGGAATTTCCTCCCCCGTCCCCTACCTGCATTCCACTACTCGAAACACAGATGCAATGGCTGGAGCTCTAGCAGCTATTTTGAGTTATGAATACAAGGACCACATCCTAGTAATGTCAGAGTAGAGAACTGGAGGGAAACTACATCCCTGATAACCTGTGATATCACCATACCAGCTCTAGGCTAGCTACTTCTGAATTTTGTAAAAGAAGTAAAAATGTGGGGCTTCCCTGGTGGCACAGTGGTTAAGAGTCCGCCTGCCGATGCAGGGGACACGGGTTCGTGCCCCAGTCTGGGAGGATCCCACATGCTGCGGAGTGGCTAGGCCTGTGAGCCATGGCCGCTGAGCCTGCACGTCTGGAGCCTGTGCTCCGCAACGGGAGAGGCCGCAAGAGTGAGAGGCCCATGTACTGCAAAAAAAAAAAAAAAAAGTAAAAATGTGAAAGAATAAACTGTCTTATTTAAGCCATTGTTACTTTGTGATTTAAAAAAATAAACAGTTTAATCTAATCCTAATCAATGTCTTCACACATAACCCTCCACCTCAACAGCAGCTTTAAAGTAGCTCTGCAGGGCCCCAGACTACTGTGGAACACCATTCTGGCCACAGGAAAATAAGCTGGTCATTGTGAAGTACACTGGCTCTCAAAGCTTCTGCCTAGAACTAATACACGTCAATTCAGCTCACACATCATTGACCAAAGCAAGTCACATAGCCAGATCTGATGGCAGTGGGCTGGAGATGTATAGTCCTCTGAGAGAGGGGCAGGGGGTATTTGGAAATAATAAAAATCCACCTTAACAGATGAAAAAACCAAGACCTGGAGAAGTAATGTGGCTCACCTGAGGCTGTACAGGCCAGAAGGAGGCGGAGCTAGAACCCAGATGGAGCCGATTCCAACTCTAATGCTCTTCCTTTCTACTTTACTGTATCTCAAAAGGAACATGTCATTTGGGAACTTATAATAGCCCCCAAAGAAGCAGTGCTTGGCAAAGTCAGGCTCACACTCCAGGTGCCTGTGTCCATGACCCCTTTCCTGCACTCTTCTTGGGGGAGCAGTTATAACTTGACTTCTTATCCTATCTCTCTCCTCTTCTTCCCCACTTTTGGGGTCCAAAGTGTCAAAATTTATGATTACAGAAGAGAGTAGGAAGTACAACCCTGCCCTAACTTTAGGAAGGATTACAAAACATGTGGAGGAATGTGTGAAACAACTTCTACATACAAGCATGGATATTCCCAGGGGCAAAGAAAAGAGAACCATTTAAAGAATCCAGTATGGCCATCTTGGGAAACTTTCAATGAACTCAGATATTTTAAGGATACACACAAAAGTTGGGAGGACAGGCATATTCCCAACTGATACGCAGGAAAGAACTGTAGAGATTCTGGGTCTATTTTTCTCCTGTTGTGTGAGCTGTTTCTACTCATTGATCTTCCAAGCTGCTAATTTGATTAAAATGAGAAAAAAGAAAAAGAAGAGAAAATAAATAGCAAAAAGTGAAGTGAAGAGCAGGCATAAAATAAAATTGGTAGGAATAAAAGACAGCCAAAGTAAATTTATAAAATAAAATATACATGAGTACACTTAAAGTAAAACGGTAAAAGGGGATAGAAAATAAAGGGATGAGAGAAAAATAAAGTAGAAGTGGCAATGTTAATATGAGTTAAAGTGGAATTTAAGATCAAAAACATTAAATTGGGGGACTTCCCTGGTGGCGCTGTGGTTAAGAATCCACCTGTCAATGCAGGGGACACGGGTTCAAGCCCTGGTCTGGGAAGATCCCACATGCCGCGGAGCAGCTAAGCCCGTGTGCCATAACTACTGAGCCTGTGCTCTAGAGCCTGCAAGCCACAATTACTGAAGCCTGCATGCCACAACTACTGAAACCTGCGCGCCTAGAGCCCATGCTCCACAACGAGAAGCCACCGCAATGAGAAGCCTGCGCACCGCAATGAAGAGTAGCCTCCACTTGCAACAACTAGAGAAAGCCCGCACAGCAATGAAGAACCAATGCAGACAAAAATTAATTAATTAATTAAAAAAACAAACAAATTGGTCAAATAGGAACATTAAGTAATGATAAGAAAAATATTATTTACAGAGTAAACATAAACATTTATGTACTAAAGAAAATAGGTAAATATATAAGGCAAAAATTTCTAAAATACTGAGAAAATTTGATAAAAATTTACATATGGTTGAAGATTTTTTAATAACCCTTTAAGAATTTGACAAGTCAATGGGACTTCCCTGGTGGCCCAGTGGTAAAGAATCCGCCCTCCAATGCAGCGGACACAGGTTCCATCACTGGTCGGGGAACTAAGATCCCACATGCCGCAGGGCAACCAAGCCCTTGCACCACAACTAGAGAGAGAAAACCCACACACCACAACTAGAGAGAAGCCTCCGCGCTGCAACGAATTATCCCACGTGCCGCAACTAAGACCCAATGCAGCCAAAAAGAAAAATAATAATTTATAAATTTATTGCAATTCCAAAGATACCTCCAACAGTTTTTGAAGAGGGAAGGAGAAAGTGATTTTAAAGTAAATATAAAGAATAAATGTTTCAGAATAGTGCCAACCAAATAATGAAGATGAAGAGTAGTGAGGGGAGACTTGCCTTACCATATATTCAAAAGTACTGTAATCAAAACAGTACAGCCTAGAGCTAGACCAATAGGTCAGTGGAAGAGAATAGAGTCTAGTAACAAAACCAAATATATGGGAACTTAATGTATGTCAAAGCTGGTGTTTCAATTTGGTGGGGAAAGGATGGTTTATTTAATAAATGGTGCTGGGACAACTGGCTACCCATCTGGAAGAAATCAAAAAAGAACTCCTTCTCACTATATTAAGAAAAATTAAATTCCAAGTTGTATTAAAGTTTTAATTGAAAATATAATTTTTAAATTAGAAAATTTAAACACTGTATAATTCTAACAAGATAGGAAATCTGAATGTTGTAAAGAAAAGGGTATATTATATTTGACAATGCAAAATTAAATTTTGTACGTGTTTAAAAAATCATAAACAAAGTCAATGATAACACTCTATGGAAACTATTTTCAATACATATGACACATAAAGGGTTAAATCCATGACATCTCAAGAGCTCCAAAAATTGATTAAGAAAAGAAAAATACTCTGATAGAAATAGATGGATGTAAATAGGCAATTCCTAGAAGAGGAGCTCAAATGGCTAATAAATATATTTTAAAAATGATATTCATGTTCTCCAGAAGCCAAGGAAATGGAAATGAAAACAACAGAGAGATACTATCAGATTGGCAAAACAAAGCCCCAAATGATAATGTTTAATCTTGGTAAGGATGAGGAGAACTGGCACTCTTATATCTGCTGGTAGGAATGTCAATTGCTAGAGCCTTTTTGGAAGGTGATCTAGTAAAATTAAAACACACACACACACACACACACACACACACACACACACACACACTCCACATACCATGTTTTTACATATGTGCTCTCTGAAAAAATATGTGAGAAACTGGCAACAGTGGTCAGTCATCTAAGGGGAAGGAAAACGTGTTTTGGAAAACAGGGATGGGTGGGCAATTTTTATATCATGATAACCTTGTGTACATTTTGAACTTGATGTTAATATATACTTTTTAGTTGACAAATAAAATCTTCTTTTGTAATATTTTGATTGAAGAGCTTTCTTCTTTTTTTAATATAGGTGTTTACAGCTGTAAGTTTCCCTCTAAGAACTGCTTTCACTGAATTCTATAAATTTTGGCATGCTGTGTTTTCATTTTCAGTCATCTCAAAGTATTTTCTAATTTCTCTTGAGATTTCTTCTTTGACTCATTGGTTATTTAGGACTGTGTTCATTTCCACATATTTGTGAAGTTCCCAATTTTTCTTCTATTCCTAATTTCTAATTTCATTCCCTTGTGGTTGGAGAGCATACTTTGTATGACTTCAAGACCTAAATTTATTGAAACGTCTTTTATGGCCTAACATATGATCTATCCTGGAGAATATTTCACGTGCACTTGAGAAGAATGTGTATTCAGCTGTTGTTGGGTGGATTGTTCTATAGATATCTGTTAGATCTACTTGTTTTATAGTGTTGTTCAAGTCTTCTGTTTCCTTGTTGATGTGCTATCTAGTTGTTCTATCCATTATTGAAAGTTGGAAATGAAGTCTCCAAATAGTGTTGAATTTTGAATTTTTCAATTCTGCCAGATTTTTGCTTCGTGTATTTTGGAGCTCTACTGTTAGGTGCACATATGTTTATGCACATATTGTTATGTTTCTTGATAGATCGGCCCTTCTATTATTGTAAAATACATTTATTTGTATCTAGTAACAATTTTTGTCTTAAAGTCTTTTTTTCTGATATTAGTACAGCCATTCCATTTCTTTTCTGTTACTGTTTTCCATTCTATTACTTTTTTCATCCTTTTTCTTGCAACCTTTTTGTGTCTTTGAATAAAAATGTGCTCCTTATAGACAGCATATAGTTGGATAATGGTTTTTTATCCGTTCTACCACCTCTGCCTTTTGACTAGAGTGTTTGATGTGTTGATATTTAATTTAATTATTGATAGGGTAAGGTTTATAACTACCATTTTGCTATTTGCTTTTTTTTATGTACCTTATTTTTTTTATTAATCTATTCTTCTGTTACTGCTTTTTTGTTAAATATATATTTTCTACCATTTAATTCCCTTGTCACTTCTTTTACTATATTTTTTGAGTTATTTTCTCAAAGTTGTTTACCGTGGGGATTATAATTAATATTTTAATTTATAACAATCTAGTTTAAATTAATACCAACTTGACTTTCATAGTATATAAAAACTTTGCTCCTATATAGATCCATTTCCTCACCCACTTTTGTGCTGTTATTGTCATACGAATGACATCTTTATACGTTGTATGCCTATCACCACAGATTTATAATTATTGTTCCATGCTGTCTTTTAAATGAAATGGGAGGGGAAAGTTACAAACAAAAATATATCGATACTGTCTTTTATATTTATCTGTGTAGTTACTTATACAAGTATTCTTTGTTTCTTCATGTGTATCTGAGTTACTGTACACCCTCCTGTCATTTCAGCCTGAAGGACTCCTTTTAGTATTTCTTGTAAGGGTGGGTTGACTACTGATGAATTCTTAGTTGCTGTTTATCTGGGAATGTCTTTATTTCTCTTTTACACGTTAGTTTTGCTGGATATAGAATTCCCAATTGACTGGCTTTTTATTCCAGTACTTTGTCTACGTCATTCCACTCCTTCTGGTTTCAACTGTTTTGGATGAGAAATCAATTATCAGTCTTACTGAAGCTTCCTTGTATGTAATAAGTCATTTCTCTTTTGCTGTTTTCAAGATTCCCCAGAGTTTGTTCTTGTTGCTGTTTGTTTAATGACTTTCATAAAATATTTTCTTCTATGGCTTCTGGAAATTGAGTTATAATTAGAAAGGCCTTCCCTGTTTCAAGGTAACAAAGGAGTTTGCCCATGTTTTCTTCTATTTCTTTTATGGATTAAAAATTTATTTGTAAGATCCCAACTTTAGTTTATTTAAACTTTAGCCTAACATAAAGTATGAGGTATATATCCAAACTAATTTTTTTTCCAGGTGGTTATTTGTTGCTCCCAATACCATTTATTGCAAAGTCATCTTTCCCCCACTCATTTGCAATGCCTCCTTTATTTTATACTAAATTCTCATATGAATTAGGTTTTTCCTTTGGACCTCCTGTTTTGTTCTCTAGGTATGTCTGTCTGTTCACAAGCTAGTGCCATACTGTTTTTATAATTAAGGCTTTGAATTATATTAAAATATCCAGTAGGAATACTGGGTATTCCTACTCACTGTTCTCCTTTTTCATAGTTTTCCTGGCTCTTCTTGCTTGTCTATTTTTTCATATGAGCTTTCAGAATCGGCTTGTCTTGTTAAAAAAATCTTGTCAGTATTTTTCTTTCATATGCATTGAATTTATAAACTTTATATAATTGTATAATATTATATATGGAAATATAATTATATACAACTAACTTGAGGAGGATTGTCATCTTAAAGATATGAGTCTTCTCATAAGACATAAGAATATGTCATTGCAATTGCTATTGTCCATCAATAGTGTTTTAAAGTTTAAAAAATTTTCCTCATTTAGGTCAAGCTTAATCTCAGGCATTTAATTTTATTGCTATTTTAAAAGAAGCCTTTTCTTTTGATATATTTTTTTTTAGGAAAAAGAAAAGATATACACTTAACCTATGATCCAGCAATCTCATATCTAGGTATCTATCCTATAGAAATAAAAGCACCAATATCTCAACTCATGTGTACAAAGCTATTTGCTATAGCAATGCTTGTAGTGATAAAGGCTAAATATAACTTTATTTCTATAATAGTGGAGTGACTGGATAAATTATGGTAGGTCTACAGTATGAAATAATCTTTAGTTATATAAAAGCTGAATTACAAAAAGATACATGCACCCCTATGTTCATAGCAGCACTGTTCACAATGGCCAAGATATAGGAGCAACCTAAATGTCCATCAACAGATGAATGGATAGAGATGTTGTTGTATGTATATACAATGGACTACTACTCAGCCATAAAAAAGAATGAAATAATGCCATTTGCAGCAACATGGATGCAACTAGAGATTATCCTACTAAGTGAAGTCAGAAAGAGAAAGACAAATACCATATGTTATCACTTATATGTGGAATCTAAAATATGATGCAAATGAACCTATCTATGAAACAGAAACAGAATCATGGACATAGAGAACAGACCGGTGGTTGCCAAGGGGGAGGGGGTTGGGAGAAGGATGGAGTAGGAGGTTGGGGTTAGCAGATGTAAGCTTTTATATATAGGATGGATAAACAACAAGGTCCAACTGTGTATGTAGCACAGGGGACTTATTCAATATCCTATGATAAACCATAATGGAAAAGAAAATTTAAAAAAGAATGTACATATATGTATAACTGAATCACTTTGCTGTACAGCAGTAATTAATACAACATCAACTATACTTCAATAAAAAAAGAGCTAAATTAGATATGCACCTATTGACCTTAAAAATCAGTGATGGTATTTATGTGAGTAAAACAAGTTTCAGCAAAAATGTATCTAACATAACCTCAGTTTTATAAAAACCAAAGATAGAATCGCTGTATGTACATGTTTGTGTTACTATAAGCATGGAGAAAGATACAGATGGATCCACAGCATATCATTAACATTAGTTATATGGGCTGGGATATAAATATAGGGAGAAAATTAAAATATATGACAACAATTAGCATATAAAACAGAGCAGGATAAATAACAGCAAAAGTGTTCTAACGTCTTTGCATTGTCCAGGAAGCAAGGACAAGTGCCAATTAACATTTGATTTTTGATAAGGGTGCATATTGTTTATCTTTAGCATAACCTTTAAAGTAATAAAAAAAAGAGTTTATAACTTCTGAGCTAAGAGGGGGATGGATAATAAAATTCTCAATCAACCTGAAAGGACAGATTTAAAAAAAAACATGGAACAGGAGAAACATATAGAAAACACTAAGTTAGATGGTAGCTTAAAACCAAATACATCACTAATTGCAAAAAATATAAATAAAGTAAATGCTTCAATTATTGTCAGATTAGATAAAAAATAAACAATTGTCTATTGTTTACCAGAAGCATATCCAATACACAAAGACACAGAAAGGTTGAAAGTAAAAATATGGGAAAAGTTCTATTATGAAACACTGACCAAAAGGAAGCTGGTGTTGCTATATTAGTATCTTTCAAAAGACTTTAAGGCCAAACGAATTACTAGAGGTAAATGGGAATATTTCATAACTATAAAAGGTTCAATTCACCAAAAAGATATAAAAATTCAAAATTTCTATTCACCTAACACTACTGCCTTAAGCATACGGAAGCAAAAATTAAAGATATAAGGAGAAATAGAAAATTCCACAGAGTGGAAATTTTTAAAACACAACTCCTGGTTAATGTTTAAAAAATCCAGACAAAGATTTGAATAATATGATCAGTAAAATTGACTTAATGGAAATATATATTGAATAAAACACTGTACCTAATAATTACAGTCAATATAATCTTTTAAAGCATATGCCAAACATTTACAAAATTATCCATATGCTGGCCATAAAGCAAATCTTAAGAACTTTGAAAAAGCTGAAGTCCAGAGAATATTTGTTCTATGATCATAATGCAATTAAACTGAAATCAATATAAAAAAGATAAATAGAAAATCCTAATATGTTTGGAAATTAAGAAATACACTCCTAACTAACACATGAATTAAAAAAAGAAATCATACTGGAAATTTTAAAATATTTTGAATTAAATAATACAAAAATACTACATATCAAAAGTTGTGGGATACACCTAAAGGCATGCTTAGAGGGAAATTGAGAACTTTAAATTAAATGCATATATTAGAAGAGACTGAAAAAAACAAAATTAAGCTTTCATCTCAAGATGCTAACAAAAGAACAGCAAATTAAACTCAAAGAAAATAGAAGGAACAATATAATAAAGGGCAAATATTAAATGAAATTTAGAAAACAAACAAGTACTAAAGAGTATCAAAAAAGTGAAGAGTTGTGTCTGAAAGAATGAATGCAACTGATAAACCCCAAGCAAGACTGATAATAGAGGGGCTTCCCTGGTGGCACAGTGGTTGAGAGTCCGCCTGCCGATGCAGGGGACGCGGGTTCGTGCCCCGGTCCGGGAAGATCCCACATGCCGCGGAGCCTCGAGAGGCCACAACAGTGATAGGCCCGCGTACCGTGCAAAAAGAAAAAAAAAAGACTGATAATAGAGAAAGAGATAGAAAAGGCATAAATAGTGAATGTCAGCAGTGAAAATGGGAATCTCACCATAGAGTTCACAGTTATTGAAAAGACAAGAAGAAAATACTGTAAACAACTTTATGCCAATAAGTTTGAGAAATTAGATGAGATGAACAAATGCCTTGTGAAACATGGCTTACAAAAAGCAACACAAGAAGAAACAGAAAACCTGAATACTCATGTAAGACACATTCAATCCATCATTTGAAATTTCCCAACGAAGAAAACTGCAGATAGCTTTACTGACAAATTCTGTAAAACACCTAAGGAAGAAATCATTCGAATCTTGCAAACTCTTCTAGAGAATAAGAGATACTATTCCCCCACTTATTTTGTGAAGCCAGCATGACATTGACAACAAATTCTAGCTGGAACATTTGGAAAAAGGAAGATTATAGGTCAATCTCATTTGTGAACCAGATAAAAAATTGTAAACAAAATATTTCCAAGCCTATTTGTAAATGACCAAGTTGGGTTTATTCTAGGAATGCAAAATTGAATTAATATTAGAAAAATCAATCAATGCATTTTATCCTATTGACAGAATAAAGGATGAAAACCATATTATTATCTCAGTAGATACAGGAAAATATTTTGATAAATTTAAACCCCATTCATGATTCTCAGCAAACTAGAAATGGAAGGGAACTTTCTTCACTTGAGAAGACCATCTCTAAAAAACTGATAGTAATCTTGATATATAATGGTGAAATGTTGAAAGATTTTCCTTTGAGATCAGTAACAAAATAAGGTTGTTTGCTATCACCAATTTTATTCAACATTGTATTAATCTAGTGCAGTTAGACATTAAAGGGTTGAACAGGAAGAAATAAAATTGTCATTTGCATTGTAACATGATATATGATGTATAGAAAATCCAAGAGTCACAGATAAATTTTGAGAATTAATTAGCTTAGTAAGGCACTAGAAACAAGGTCTATATACAAGAATTATTTGCATTTCTATATATCAGAAAAAAAATAAAATGTAATAAAAATATACCATTTCCAATAGCATAAAACCATAAAATACCTAAGAATAAATCTAATATGTTGCAAAGTGAACCTTCAATCAATAAGAAAAATGGCAAAGAGGATCAAAATAAATGAAGGAGCATACCATGTCCACCAACCGGAAGACAATGTTGTAAAGATGTCTACTGTACCCAAATTATTCTATAGATTCAATGCAATCTCAATTATAATCCCAACATTTTTGTGGAGTGTGACATTTAAAAAAACGTACATGAGGGGCTTCCCTGGTGGCACAGTGGTTGAGAGTCCGCCTGCCGATGCAGGGGACACGGGTTCGTGCCCCGGTCCGGGAAGATCCCACATGCTGCGGAGCGGCTGGGCCTGTGAGCCATGGCCGCTGAGCCTGCACGTCCGGAGCCTGTGCTCCGCAATGGGAGAGGCCACAGCAGTGAGAGGCCCGCGTACCGCAAAAATAAATATAAATAAATAAATAAATAAATAAATAAATAAATAAATAAATAAATAAATAAAGTATCTGAAAATACAATGGATCATGCCATTCCTGAGTGAGAAGAACAAGATGGGATGACCTTTTCTATCTAACATCAAAAATTATTATAAAAATACAGCATTTGGGCTTCTCTGGTGGCGCAGTGGTTAAGAATCCGCCTGCCAATACAGAGGACACGGGTTCGAGCCCTGGTCTGGGAAGATCCCACATGCCGCGGAGCAACTAAGCCCGTGCGCCACACCTACTGAGGCTGCGCTCTAGAGCCCGGGAGCCACAACAACTGAAGCCTGTGAGCCTAGAGCCTGTGCTCCGCAACAAGAGAAGCCACCGCAATGAGAAGTCCACGCACCGCAACGAAGAGCAGTCCCTGCTCGCCGCAACTAGAGAAAAGACTGCACGTGGCAACAAAGACCCAATGCAGCCAAAAATAAAATCAATAAAATAAATTTTTAAAAAATAAATTAAAATACAGCATTTAAGACAGTGTGGTGTAAGGACAAATTAATACATGTAATAGAGTAAGAAGCTCAGAAACAAACGCAGGGGTATATATATGTGTGTATATATATCCGTGAGATGTTTGATGAAGGTAGCGCTGCAGATCAGCAGGGAAATGGCAGTCTTTTCAATAAATAGTGTTGGACAACACTATATATTCTTTCAAAGCAAGAATACATACTGTATAATTCTATTTATGTGAAACGAAAAACATGAGATAAATGTGGAAGGAAAAGAAGGAAGGAAGGGAGGAAGGGAGGAAAGGGGGGGAAGGGAGGGAAGGAAACAAAACAAAACAAGGAAGGACAGGATCCTTCTAGATAATAGAGGTAAAGTTCTTCAAGACCTCATGGAGAGAAAAACTGTTAAAAATAGGTCAAAGGAAGTACCAGTCATAAAGGAAACAACAGCTAAATTTGCCTACATTAAAATTAAGAACTTCTGATCATCAAAAGACATTAAGAGAATAAAAGGACAAGCCACAAGTGAGAGAAGATATTTGCAGCACATATAACCACAAAGGGCTCACATAGATAATATTTATTTCAAAAATTCTTTCAAATCAATAAGAAAAATGTAAACAACCAAAAAGAAATTAGGCAAGGAATTTGAAAAAGCACTTTACAAAAGATATATCCAAATGGTTAATAAACAAATGAAAAGATGCTCAACTTTATTATTAATCAAAGAAATGCAAAATAAAGCATACTGTAATACCATACACACTTGCCAGAATGGCTAACATTAAACAGCAACAATAACAAGTGTTGAAAAGGATATAGGGCAATGGTCACTCTCATACGCTACTGATTGCAATACAAATTGATATTACCACTTTGGAAAACTGGCATTAGCCACTAAAACAGAACATCCACACAGCCTCCAACCCGAGTTCTTTCCTAGTTATTTACTCAATAGAAATGTGTGCATGTGTTCACCAAGGGATGCATATTAGAATGTTCATAGCAGCATCATTCCCATAAGCCCCAAATTAAAAACAATCCAAATGACCATCAAAAATGGAACGGATAGATACAGTTTGGTATGTCTGGACAACATATGAACAAAAGGGTCACATGCAGCAACATGGATGAATCTCACAAATGTAATATTGAACAAAATAAGCTATCACAAAGGAACACATACTTTTATATAAGGTTCAAAAAACAGGCAAAACTAAACTAGAATTTAGGAGCACATACTTAGTGAGTTAACCTCATGAAGAAAAGCAAGGAAGAGATGAATATCAAGATTGTGGTTAATTACATGGAGAGGGAGAGGTAGTGATTGGGAGGACGTATGACGGAAGCTTCTGCGATGCTAGAAGTGATCTATTCTTGACCTGGGGGAGGGGTGTGGTTAAACTGGTGTTTACAATAATCCACTGAGATACAGATTTTTTTTTCACTTTATGTATTATGTTATCTTTCAAATTTTTTAAATGTTTGTTACAGATATTGCCACCAATATTTAAAAATAAAATATGCAGAAAGATAAGTATTAAAGTATGGAAAAAAATCATTGGTTTGATTAGGTTACATAATTATGAGCAATTTTATCTTGGATATTTGTTGTTATTTTAGCAACAATTTTATTTAAGTTTAATAAAGTAACTTCTAAAGAATATTCAGGAGCAAACAGTGTTAGGAAAGAGAAATCAATCCAGAATGAGCTGAAGCCTGTGAAATGTGTTCACAAAGATTTTTTCAAGGTCTATTCAGAGAAAGGGGAAAAAAAAAAGTCAAGGCTAGGCCAGGACTTGGGGATTTTGATGTAATATAAACAGATGATGGAGAGAAAGCAGAACTACTCAGCTTTTAACTTGCTTCTGTCTTCATCCAGGAGAATAATCTTCAAACTGGAAAAGACAGGACAGACATCACAAAGATGGGGAATTAAAGCCCAAGATGAATGAAGAAACTGTGAAAACTTGCAGTTGTGATTGCAGACGAGTCAACACAGTTTGTGAGAAATCAGAGGACTGGAGAGAGGAGCCAGAGGACAGAAGACAAGGACATAATACAGAGTGAAGTAAGAAAGAGAAAAACAAATACCTTATGCTAACACACATATATGGAATCTTAAAAAAAAAAAAAAGGTTATGAAGAACCTAGGGGCAGGACAGTAATAAAGATGCAGACGTAGAGAATGGACTTGAGGACACGGGGAGCGGGAAGGGTAAGCTGGGACGAAGTGAGAGAGTGGCATGGACTTATACACACTACCAAATGTAAAATAGATAGCTAGGGGGAAGCACCCACATAGCACAGGGAGATCAGCTCGGTGCTTTGTGACCACCTAGAGGGGTGGGATTGGGGTGGGAGGGAGACGCAAGAGGGAAGAGATATGGGGATATATGCATACGTATAGCTGATTCACTTTGTTATAAAGCAGAAACTAACACACCATCGTAAAGCAATTTTACTCCAATAAAGATGTTAAAAAAAAAAGACAAGGACATATAATCATCATTTCATAAAGGGAGGGTCCAGTCAATGTATGTCCCTGTCCAAGATCCAAAGAAAGAAACAAATTGTGCATATTTCCATGTCATGATCACTTGGAGTCTCCAGTGAATCAGCGAGAACAAGTCTCACCAAATGGTTTCATTTCATAAATTTAGAACGGATCAGATTGGACACTTTAGACATAGTTCATGTAGGGTGCATGTTGAGATTTTTATAAATTTGATATGGTTCAGAATTTTCTAGAAGAATGAGGAGTTTATTGTAAATGGGAAGTTACCCTAATTGGGGGGCCTAATGTTTGACTGGGAAGACACAGTATCAGTGAGGAGAGGATAGGTCATGCTGAATAACAATAGGACTCCAAGTCAGCCACTTCAGCAACAAGGCTCATTTCTCACTCGGGCTGTGAGTCATGGCATGTCAGGTGGAAACTCTACCCTGCTTGGAGGACATTCTGGGACCCAGGCTGAGGGAGCAGCCCCATTTGGAGCATCGCTGGTTGCTGTGACAGGAGGAAAGAGAACATGGTAAGCCATGTATTGGCTCTGAAAGCTGTCATCCTGGACCGACAGTGCAAGTCTCACGGCCAAGCTTAACTTCGAAGGCAGTGGGGAAGCAAATGCTACCACGTGTTGGGAAGATGAAGAGCCAGGAATACCCGGTCACTAGCACTCCTGACCTCCACAGACAGCCTTCAGCCTTCTCGTATGGCAATGTAAGCTGACCCAAGCAGGCTTTGGACAAGAAGACATGCTAGCAGCTGGGCAGGGATCCTGCACTTTGGCACCTGACAGCATATGGGTTTCCCTTCCCTCCTGATCAGGGTCCCAGGAGTAGGAGCAAGTTGGAGGCATGGACCGGACTAGCCCATGGCTGGGTATAAAGAAAGAGGGAAGCAAATGCTAGATGAGGGCAGTATTTCCTGGTTCCACCCATCCTCCACACCTGTCTTTTCTTGCCTCAGGCCTCTGCTTCTCTTCACTGCTGGTTCTCCTTTCCCCCAGCCCTCTTGAATGGAAGGCTCTGAAATGATGTATACCAGTCCTTACTTAGTATTGCCTTTATCAGCCTGTATACCTCAAAAACAACATCAGCAGAAACAACCTAAAAATTCAACAGTAGAGGGGTGTTTAAATATTTGCCAGTATAGCCATATAAATGGAATATTACACCTATTTAAGATGATATAAACATGCATTTATTGACAACAAAATATATCATGAGATATCATCTTTGAAAAGCAAGTTGTGACAACATCCAACATTCATGCATGATAAAATCTGTGAGTAAACTAGGAATAGAGAACTTCCTCAACCTGATAAAGAACATCTACAAAAAACCTACAGCTAACATCATACTTAATGGTGAGAAACTTGAAGCTTTCCCACTAAAATCAGGTACAAGGCAAGGATGTCCCCTCTCGCCACTTCTTTTTAACATTGTACTGGAAGTCCTAGCTAATGCAATAAGACAAGAAAAGGAAATAAAAGGTCTACTGATTGGGCAGGAAGACATAAAAAGCAGATTTGTAAGGTGGTGAAGGAATCCTCTTCAGAGAAGGAGCTCTTGTGGTATTTGTGGCTGTGCTGTGGACAGGGACTCTTCAGGGTGAGTGCTGGTTCAGAAGTTAGAAGGGTGAAGGATTAGTAAGTACCCAGAGAAGTAGATGGTATCAAGGTCTGTGGTCAATGAAATGTATTCACAGCCAACATTGTACCTGGCATTTCCCCCAGAGCTACTGATGACACTCTGTGTGTAAATGAGTGTGAGCACGTTCACCCCAGGTGTGCACTCTGCTTACCCAGAGCCCCACAAACCTGGCTTTTTTGTAATCTGGGTCTAACACAGAGCCTGGATGTAAGAAGCACTTACCAAGTATGACGAATATATGAATATGAGCATTTTCTCCATATGACCACTTTGTCCCTGCTCCCCCAAACCTCTGCTCCTACAGTGAGGCCACACACTGTGATTAACAGCACAGACTGTTGGGGTTCAAATGCATATTCAGGGTGACACTGTGGGACCTCAAGTTAGCTATATGACCTTTCTAGCCTCAATTTCCCCAACTGTAAAATAATGCTTCAGAGACTTGTGTTGAGATTTAAATTAAGTTAAATATAAAGGACTTAGAAAAAGAGCCTGGTCTGGAGAAAGCATCCAATAAATATGAAACTTTATTTTTATTATTATACTGCTACATCTGACTTTCAGCAAAGAATCTGCAAGTCACTCAAGGTAACTTCGTTGGCAAATGGAAAAATGTGAGCCTGATTAATAGTACAATCATGCAAAGTCAAGGGAGGCTGGACATCTGCAGAAACGACTGTTTCACCTTTCAGTGATTCAGGAATTAGTGTCACCTTTTGAAGCAGGTGTTCAGTGGTGTGCCCTTAAGTATTCAAGTCAGAACACAATAAAGGGATACTTTAGATCAACAGGGAAAGGAAGAATTACTCAACGTTGTTAACACTCTGGGAAAAAAAGTTAAGTTAGGACCGTACCATAGTATCATATTCTAAAATGAATTCCTAATAGATTGAGTTATATGTAAAATGTGAATGGAGATGTAGAAGATGCAGGTACAGATATGGGCAGAGAAACAATTTTAAGTAGCACAGGGCACTTTGATTTCTCTTCCACTTGGTAAACCACTGGGATCGTGTGATGGGGTGGGGGGGAGCCAGGGACAGCTGTCTGCCCCCCCTCAGCTGCTCTCAGACCTTGAGTGACAAGTACAGAGCTAGCATCTTGTTGAGCCGAATGTGATTCCAAAATGTAAAGGCACATGTTTTCTCACAGTGTGGCCTTGGTGTAAGCCAACACCTTTCTCCAGAGCGCAACCAAAGAAACCCTGATCCATCCCCATAACGGAAGAAAGACTGACTTTGTTGTACTGAATAAGAGATAAAGTGGCCGGCAGCAGCAGGGGCTCCTCCTGTGTGTGGCTTTCAGCGTACACCCTGGTTACAAAGCCTGAAAGACATGACTGCCCTATATCTGGCTAGTCCCCCCTCTTTTCCCCTCCCCAGCACCACTTATACACTTAACCCTGCTCCACCTTTTTTTCCCAATATCATTCATCACTTTCTAATACACAATTTACTTATTTATTAGGTTTATTGTATATTACCTGCCCCCCACTTCCCTACACACACCCCCTCCCCACACAAACTGTCAGCTCCAGGAGAACTGGGAATTTCACCTGTCTTGTTCATTGATAGATCCAAAGTACCTAGAACCAAACCTGGTGCCTGGTTGGGACTTTATAAATATGTGTTAAATTAATGCATCCCAGGCTAGGGAAAGGCTTTCTAAGCTTGATATCAAAGAAAAAAAACCACAAAAGAATATAGTGATAGGCTTCTCTACATAAAAGTATAAGACTGCTGAGACACAAAACAAAAACAACTGAAGTATCTAACAATAGGAAATCAATAAAATAAAAGAAATTGGTATATATCCATACAATGGAACATCTCCAGCCATTTCAAGTGGTGATGTAAATCAACATAGACGGTCATGATCTGTGTTGATATATCGTCTGTGTGATATATCATCGTCAAGTGAAAATAACCATTTCTAAAATGTTAATCCAATGTTTGTTTACAAAGGGATAGAAAAACCCTATGACTACTTCCCCAAGGGTAACCTCTCAGTAGAACAACTGTTAAGACAATAATTTTAGTACCATATTGATTATCATTAATTTTGCCCTTGGGAGTTCATGAGACAGTACAGAGGTCTTGCCCAATAATCCAGAAATCTCTTCAAATTCTAGTTTTCATAATTATTGCTATTTTGCATTTTATTATAATTGTCTTAAATGATGTTTCCTATACTAGAGGATATATTCCTGGAAAGCAAGGACAAAGGCTATATATCTATACCCTTCACTCTCAACCTGCATATTGTAAATACTTAATACATATTTTTAACCCTAAGGAAAATACGAACAATGCAAAAATGAAAAGGAATTACAGAAAAGTGTCTGGGAAGATAACACTAAGATGGGCTTGTCTCTGGATGATTTAAATGTGGTTGACTGTGGTTTTTATTGCTTCTCTGTATTTTCTCATTCTTCTATAATAAACATGTACAAATTGAAATGAAGAAGAAGTTATTTTGACTAAAAATTAACAAATTAAAATGAAAAGGCAAATATCAACCTAGGAAAAATAAATACAATATATGTGATTCACAAAGGGTCCATGCCTTTAATATATAGCTTTTAAAATCAATAAGAAAGCTTTCTCTTCCTCTTCTCCTTTTCCTTCTCTGCCCCACCCCCTGAACAATTTGATCCTAAAGTCATTAGGTGGGGCAGAGTGAGGCAGGCATCCCTATTAGTCATGGGGGTGGATGGAGGCACACATATGTTTAAAGTACCAAACAGGTGTAGAAAGATAAACAACAAATTCAGGATAGTGGTCTCCTCTGGAGAGGGCAGAAGGGTGGTAGGGAGGGAAGTGACATCAGGGAGGGGTCTTGAGGATCTTTAAGTGTATCTGTGAGGTTATTCTTTTTTTAAAGTCTGAAGCAAATATGGTAAAATGTAAAAATTTTGCAGAACTGGGAAGTGGTCATGGGGTGTTTGTTATTCTGATGCTAAAAATACCTCATAAAAAAATACTATAAGGAGGGAAGGCAGGGAGGATGAATGAATGACAGTCTATCCTCCCTTGGTTCCAGGGAGGTTAAGTGCTCTGCCCAAGGTCACACAGCATGTAGCGGCAGATCCCCACGGCCTCGCTGCCAGCCCAGTGTTGAGTCCACCCCACCGTGCAGTTCAATCAGCCCCGCCAGGAAGCAGCTCCACCCAGGACACCCGGTTTGACTGGGTGCACCGTCCAGCAGTTTGATCAGGTTCAACGTCTTGAACCTAAGAACTTCTACAGACTGTTCCTACTTAGGCTCCTGGGGTGGCCAGATGCCCAGGGAGGAGCTGGTGTCTGAAGGGTACCAAAGAGCATCCTCCCGGGACAGGGCAGCACAGTGGAGCAGAGGCTTAGGAACGGGAGCGGGTCCTCCCTCCTTCCCCCTCACTCCCCTTCTTCCTCGCACCTGCCCTTGATCACCTGAAATCCTGGACTGCAGGAATAGCAGGCTGTGATTCTCCAAGGCCCACTGTTGGGCGGGGTCAGCTAGGAAGGAATTCTGACTTTTCCTATTGTTCTTTTGGAGGTGGGCTAATCCTGGGGTGGGTGGACCACTGGGACTTTCCTCTGCCCCAGTGAGCCTCCAGCAGGACTCTGGGAGCTGCTGCTTTAAGAAACACAGAAAATGTCCAGAGACCCACTTCCCTCCTTTCCTCCCTCCCCCAAAGCTACACCCAGCCTGCCCTGTGCCTCCCAGACAGTCATCCTAGAGTCTTCCCAAGTTTTCCGAGGCCACTGATAATTCCTCCCGTTTGCTTGGGGATTGGTGCTCTGAGGCTGTGTTTGCCCAAGAGCCTGGTGATCTCCTGAAGAGGTTGGTACAATCATCGCCCCATTTTACCCAGCAGCATAAGAGAGGCGGAGTCTGGTGTAAGCGGATTCAGTTCTAGTGCCTTAACCTTCCTAAGCTTCAGGGTTCACATCTGCAAAATGGGGGGAAATGTCAAACTTTCAATCGATCTCCTGCCGGTCTTTCTCTGGATGATCAAGGGTGCTGCTGGGGCTGAGGGCGGGAGGTGTCCTCGTCGTGAAGGACTATCCTGTGTGCTATAGGATATTTAACACCCCGGCTCCCTCTGTGCCCCCAGTCACTGGGACAACCCAGATGCCCCCAGGCATTTCTAAGTGTTCTCTAAGCCAGTACTTCAGGTGGGAGACTCTAAACTCCTTGAAGGCAAGGACCATGTCACTGTGTCACCAAAGCCAGGTGCCCAGCAGGGGCTCGATTTGACTTTGCTCCTTCCGTGGACTTTTGGTTTTAATTAAAAAAAAAAAAAAAAGTCACCACTGGGGCAGCGATATGATTAGGATAGACGTGCAGCCCGGTGCCCACGGTCCTTGCCCAGGCTGCCACCAGGGTGAGGATGAGAAGACAGGCTGGGCAGAGCAGAAGCCTGGGGGGAACAGACTCCCACCACCTTTTAAGTCCCAGAGCTCAGCTCAGCGGGACTTGGCTGACGGAGGCCTGCAGCGGGGCGAGGTGTCAGGAATGGGGTGCCGGAATGCGGAGTGACATTGCCAAGCTTTCAGGGCAGAGTGACATGACACTTGCAGTCAAACTGGCCTGACTCCACCCCAAATAGCCTGCCCTTCCCTGCGGCCCAGCCCATGTGCTCCAGGCTCCTTGGCTCTGCCCAGAGTGCCGACGGTCACATACCCCGTGGCCCTCGGCCCCCTTATGGGCAGGCCAGCTTCTGGGAATGCGCTAGCAGAGGCCCCAGGGGCACGACAGCTCACCCCTCTGAGCCTTATTTGTCATCTGTAAATAGGAATCATGGCACTCACACTGAAATCACAGAGTGTATCTGAAGAACCGGGGATGCTGCAACTCAGTTCACGTCCCCACCCAGCTGGGGCATCAGATAACCTGACAGCAAGTCCTGGCTTTGGAATTTGCTAGCCAGCATTCGGATGGGTCATTTCACCTCTTTGAACATCTGCTTAATTATCAAATAAACAGAGTAACTGTTGCTGACCGTCCTACCTCCCAGGAGCTGTTGTGACAATTAAATGAGCTAATAGCTGGAAATAGTTATGCAAACTATCCCAAGCCAGTGCAACCTCCCCTCTATCTGCACCCCACCCGTCTGGCCTAGAACTCTAACATGATGGTCCAAGGGGTGAGCAATGCCTTCCGATCTATTCCTAGTGGGTGCCTCTGTGGACACAGCTCGCTGGCTTCCAGGGACTCAAGGGCTTTGGAATCACACATTTATTCAACAATCTGATTTCCTCCAACAAGAGGCTTTTTTTCTTAGCCCTACAAAAAAATTTTTTTTCTTTTACTTTGTTATCTTTGGCATTTTTCTCCCTTTTTTGGTGTGTTTTCTGTTCCTAAGGATACAAGATCCCTTGGCATAGCAAGACTCTGTCTTGGACCCTTCATCTTCCCCCACCTTCCCCTCCCCGTGCCCAGCAAAGGTTGTAGGCAGGCAGAGTCCTGTGCAAACAGATTGCTTTGGTCCACAGTGCAGGCCCCTGGCTGGAGACCACAGGGCTAATAGGAGCAAATGTCATTGGTAAGGGACAGTCCATACCGCTGTAACCAGGAAAGAGGATTTTTTTCAATTCACTTATGAGGAACAAATCTTTCAGCTAGTTGGGCAACACACCTGGGAAAACATAGAATAGCCTCAGTGAACTGGTGGCCCAGTGGTCTTACACCCCATGGTCCTACACCCTCGAGCCTGCCAGTCTCTGAGCCCCTTCTTGCCCAGAAGCTGTGGCTGGGTGCTCTCCCAAATAAAGGCCGCTCCTGGCAGACAGGATTTAAAACCAGAGATGTCTGAGCCTCCCTCTTTTTTTAAAGATAGGCTGCAGCCCAAAGCAGGAAAGCTTTAGCTGATGTTAAAGCTTTCTTATTGTGCTTCCTTACAGCTCATACTCCCCAAGACCCTGAACCTCGAAGGCCATCCCGAGGACTCTTCCTCCAGGAAGTCTGTCTGGCCTGCATCCCACCCCATCCTTAGTCACAAGTGAGCACTCTGTCCCTTGAAACCCCATGATACCTTGCTGTGCTGTCTGCATCCTTTCTACACCTTCATACATGTATCAGGACCCTTTTCTCATCCACGCCATCCTCTTATAACCACGAGCACCTACAGGGCAGCGATAGCTCTGCTCCCTTTCGTGGCCCCATGATGCCAGTGCAGAGCTGTCCCCAGAGCGAATGCCCAAACGAGCCAGGTTTGACCTCCCTTCAGCTTGACTTGACCTCCACCTTCCAGCTATGCCAGGGCAGAAGGTTCCTTTAAGAACAAGATGCAAATCTCACCTTTACCATTTACTCCGCTTACTGATACATCTCCAGCAGCTAGCACAGTGCTTGGCACTAAGTAGGTGCTCAAACAACCAAATGTTTGTTGGGTTAATGTGTAGCAGGACTGAACACATACTCATGCTATACTCAGATTTATGAAGAAAACATCACTTCTTTCTCTGTAACTGATGTGCCTTTCTTGTGGGCCTCCTAGGGAGCCAGGCCAGCTCAAACTTAGCAATGAAAGAGAGTCCATCCTACAGATTTAAACGCTGGATAAATGGCCATGTGCTTGATGTTCTTAGGGTCCCCTTACCTATTTGCACGCTTCTTATTCCAAACAGGGGACCCTTCATTCTTAACAAAACCCCTTGGTAGAAGAGGTTCTACCAAGGCTTGTTATTTTCTCTGCCCCAGAGCAGTGACCCTGGAGTCCACCTGCCCAAAGAGAAAGTGATGATGGGGTCCTGCATGCTAGATGCTTCACGGGCCAGAAGAATGGAGAAAAACTACTGCTCTCCACAGTGCCTGGCTTTCAAGCTTATTGCCTTGCTATAGGTTCAAGTACAAATCTAACTGGACAATGTTCCATAGTGACTGCTGTCCTGGTAGATAGCCACCGTCCCCTGAAAAGAAACCAGAAATCCTCAATGGGTAAGAAACCTCACTGCAACAAGATGTGTAGGTGTGAAACTCACACCGGTCAGAATGGCCAACATCAAAAAGTCTACAAATGATAAATGCTGGAGTGGGTTTGGAGAAAAAGGAGCCCTCCTACAATGTTGGTGGGAATGTAAACTGGTGCAGCCGGTATGGAGAACAGTATGGAGGTTTCTTAAATAACTAAAAATAGAGCTACCATATGATCCTGCAATCCTACTCCTGGGTATATATCTAGATAAAATTATAATTTATATTGACCTTTTTTTTTTGTGATACGCAGGCCTCTCACCGCTGTGGCCTCTCCCACTGCGGAGCACAGGCTCCGGACGCGCAGGCTCAGCGGCCATGGCTCACGGGCCCAGCCGCTCCGCGGCATGTGGGATCTTCCCGGACCAGGGCACGAACCTGTATCCCCGCACCAGCAGGCAGACTCTCAACCACTGCGCCACCAGGGAAGCCCCAAAATTATAATTTGAAAAGATACATGCACGCCTATGTTCATAGCAGCACTTATTTACAATAGTCAAGATATGGAAGTAACCTAAATATCCATTGACAGCTGAATGGATAAAGAAGATGTGATATATATATACTATGGAATATTACTCAGCCATAAAAAAGAATGGAATAATGCCATTTGCAGCAACATGGATGGACCTAGAGGTTATCACACTGAGTAAGACAAAGACAAATACCATATGATATCGCTTATATGTGGAATCTTAAAAAATGATACAAATGAACTTGTTTACAAGAGAGAAATGGACCCACAGACATAGAAAACAAAATTATGGTTACCAAAGGGGAAGGGGGGAGGGATAAATTAGGAGTTTGGGATTAAAATATACACACTACTATATGTAAAATAGATAACCAACAAGGATCTACTGTATAGCACAGAGGACTATACTCAATATCTTGTAATAACCTATAATAGAAGAGAATGTAAAAAAAGTATATATTTTTATATATATATGTATAAACTGAAGCACTTTGCTGTACATCTGAAACTAACACAACTATATTCAACAATATTTCAATAAAAATTATAAAAGTATATTTTACAATTTATATTTCAATATAATATTCAAATTAATATTAATTTCAATATAATATTTAAAATTATAATAATATAATATTTATACTATTTCAATAAAAATTTTTAGCAAAGATTTATAGATGTGGAAATACATGTGGAAAAATTATATATAATTGTATTTATAAGTATAAAATATATAGATATAAGAAGATGTGGCACATATATACAATGGAATATTACTCAGGCATAAAAAGAAACGAAATTGAGTTATTTGTAGTGAGGTGGATGGACCTAGAGTCTGTCATACAGAGTGAAGTAAGTCAGAAAGACAAAAACAAATACCATATGCTAACACATATAAATGGAATCTAAAAAAAAAAAAGGTTCTGAAGAACCTAGGAGGACAGGAATAAAGACACAGACATAGAGAATGGACTTGAGGACACAGGGAGGGGGAAGAGTAAGCTGGGATGAAGTGAGAGAGTGGCATGGACATATATACACCACCAAATGTAAAATAGATGGCTGGTGGGAAGCAGCCGCATAGCACAGGGAGATCAGCTCCGTGCTTTGTGTCCATCTAGAGGGGTGGGATAGGGAGGGTGGGAGGGAGACGCAAGAGATATGGGGATATGTGTATATGTAGAGCTGATTCACTTTGTTATAAAGCAGAAACTAACACACCATCGTAAAGAAATTATACTCCAATAAAGATGTTAAAAAAATAAATAAATAAAATAAAACATAGATATAATCAAACTATAATTCTATAGTCAGTCCTCATTATTCACAGGTTCTGTATTTTCAAATTTGCCCACTTGCTAAAATTTGTCAATAACTTTCAAATCGATATCGGTGGTGCCGTCACTCATTTGTGGAAAGGTGAAGAGGCAACACATTCAAGCTCCCCAACGTGCCCCGAGTGAGGGTGAACGAGGTGACGCTCCGTCTTCGTGTTTCAAGTCTCATGCTATAAGCATGTGTCCTTTTCACGGTCTATTTAGTGACACGCTTTCTGCATTTTTGTGCTTTTTTTGGGTGATTTCACAGTTTAAACTGTGAAACTGGCCCCCAAGCATAGTGTTGAAGTGCTTGTAGTGATTCTAAGAGCAAGAAGGCTGTGCTGGGCCTTACGGAGAAAATATGTGTTAGATCAGCTTCTCTCAGGCATCAGTTATAGAGCTGTGGTCCGTGAGTTCAACGTGAGTGAATCAACAGTATATATTAAATAAGGTGTCTTTAAACAGAAACATGCATAGGATAAGATTATGTATTAATCAGTTAGCAAAAATGTCACCAGAGGTGTACAGGCACCGAAGTCTGTACTTCCCCCTGGAGCAATGGTTCAGCATTTGTTTATATTTATAGATATATAAAAATATAGTATATATTTAGTATATATAAAAATATATAGGGCTTCCTTGGTGGTGCAGTGGTTGAGAGTCCGCCTGCCGATGCAGGGGACACGGGTTCATGCCCCGGTCTGGGAAGATCCCACATGCCGCGGAGCGGCTGGGCCCATGAGCCATGGCCGCTGAGCCTGTGCATCCAGAGTCTGTGCTCCGCAACGGGAGAGGCCACAGCAGTGAGAGGTCCGCGTACCACAAAAAAAAAACAAAAACAAAAACAAAATATATATATAACAAATATATACTAAATAAATATAATGTGTGTGTGTGTATGTGTATATATATATATATATATATATATATAATTTTGGCCACGCCACGCGGCCTGTGGGATCTTAGTTCCACAGCCAAGGATTGAACCCATGCCCCTTGCAGTGGAAGCACAGAGTCCTAACCACTGGACTGCCAGGGAAGTCCCTAGCATTTGTTAATTCAGTGTTCATAGCAACTTACAGAGCATAACCACCATGAATGATAAACTTTATATATATATATATATATATATATATATATGAGAATATTCTACATCTAGGAACCATTTGTTATGATTTTTGGGCACCCAGCAACTAACCCTTCTTCTATAATTTGGGGAATTCCACCTCCTGCCCCCCACAGGTCTTGGTGACGCATGGAGCCCACCTCCCTCTAGACCAGGATGCAGGCATGTGACCCAGGCGCTGCCAATCCACTGGCCCAGAGTCTGAGTTGGGGCTCTGGTCGTGGAGATGGTGGCAGCAGTGCCAGGGGCCACCGTTAGCAGGGTTGACAGTATAAGCTGCAGTGCCCACGGTATCCCACGCCTGGTTCTGAGGTGCCCTAGCCTGGAGCCTGGGTTCCCAATTCTCTGGTCATTCTGGAGATGATCCAATATTCTTTTTTTTTTTTTTTTTTTTGCGGTACACGGGCCTCCCACTGTTGTGGCCTCTCCCGCTGCGGAGCACAGGCTCCAGACGTGCAGGCTCAGCGGCCATGGCTCACGGGCCCAGCCGCTCCACGGCACGTAGGATCTTCCCGGACCGGGGCACAAACCCACGTCCCCTGCATCGGCAGGCGGACTCCCAACCACTGTGCCACCAGGGAAGCCCTGATCCAATATTCTTTTAATAAAGCCCTTTTCTGTTTCAATTAGCGAGAGTTGGTTTCCATTGTTCACAACCAAGGTCTGTGTGTGTGCGCACACGCAGGCACACACATGAATGTATGTATTTCTTTGTTGTGTGTGTGTTTGCTTGTTTACAAGGCAATGGGGGTCAAGGAGTGTTGGTGAAAGAGGCTTCATGGAGGAGAAGATCACTGGGTTAAGTCTGAGGGTGGCTGAGGGTTTGCCAGGGGAACAAGAAGGAAGGAGCATTCTAGGCAGTGAAGGCATGGAGGCAAGAAGAGCTGGACATTCGGGACATCAGGAGACACTGGGCGAGGCTGGAGCTCGGGGTCTGGGGAAGGTGAAGGTGAAAGTGGGACCGTGTGGAGAGCCGAGTGCAGATGCTGGAGAAAATGTCAAACCAAGGCTCTCATCCCCTTCCTGTTACCCCTTCAGACCCCTTGACCCACGCTGTCATCTACACCAGTGCAACCTGCTTTCACCTGCCTGGGCCAACCTAACACACACAGTGAAGCCAAACAGATTCACTGCTGAGGGTGGAGAAAGCCAGTTCACTTGCCAGCAGGCCAGGGAGAAGAGGGGTTTGTTATAACAAGTTCTAGAGGCACCCTGAAGGACATCAGAGCCAGGTTCCTCCGGGGATGCTAAATGAGAATGTGAGCGACTCAAAGGCTGTCTTAGTCAGCTGGAGTGGCTTAAACAATAGAAATTTATTTTCTCACTGTTCTGGAGGCTGGGAGCCCAAGATCAAGGTTCCCGTGTGGTCGGGTTCTACTGAGGGCTCTCTTCCGGGTTTGCAGACAGCTGCCTTCTCACTGTATCCTCACATGGTAGAGGGAGGTAGAGACAGGAATGTCTCTCTCTTCTTCTTCTTATAAGGCCACAGTCCTATCGTATTAGGGTCCCACCCTTTTGACCTTATTTAACCTTAATTACCTCCTAAAGACCCTGTCTCTAGATATAGTCATATTGGCGGGGTCGGGGGTGGTTAGGGCTTCAACATATGAAGGGGGATACAATTTAGTCCATGGCACTGACCTTCAGGGAGTTTCCTTCAGGGGGATAGAGGCTGTGCTGGGAGCCCAGAGACCAGGTTCTCACCCCAGCCTGCTCTTAACTGGCAGTGTGGCTTTGGGTGAGTCACATGCCCTCCCCGGCATCATCTGGAAAATGATAAGCTCAGGTTAAGCCTTAAAATTCCTCCTCTTACTCAGATTCTAGCAGTGGCCCTGGGCTCTTTATTTAGGGTTTGGGTTGGGGAGACTTTTTCCCAGTCCTGAGAGTCGCCCCCCACCCCCTGGAAAAGTCGGGTCAGGAAGAGCTGGGCTGTTTTCTTTCCAGTTCTTCTAATGAATGCACTTGGCGCTGGGACTGTCTGTTGCCATGGTGAGCGCTTCCTGTGGTGCTGGGCCTGGGAGACCTGCTACAGGGACTGCGGCATCTTGCGGGTGGAGGCTGTTCAGAACAGTGGGTAGAGAGGCATGTCAGTGGATTCCAACTTGGGAAGAGGCCCAGAATCAACAGATCTTCTAGCAGTGTTGGCTGAAAGTAGAACTTAGGGAGACACAAAGGGATTTTCCAGCTCCTCAAACCCCACCAATTCTACTGCTTTCTTTTCACGACCACAAGTAAGGGATCATTTCTCTTCTGCAAGAGTTGGCTCTTCTAGGCTGGAAGTTTCTCAAAAACCAATCTGGGAGGAGGGATGAGTGATGAACGGTGTGGTGTAGAACCTTGGTACTCAAGGCATGGTCCTGGACCAGCAGGCCTGCATCCCCTGGGCACGTGTTAGAATGCAGAGTCTTGGGCCCCACCTCAGACCCACTGAATCAGAATCTGCATTTTAGCAAGTTCCCCAGGGACTTATGTGCACATTAAAATCCTAGAAACCCTGGTATAGTAGAAAGAATGCTGGCCCGGAAGCCAGCAGACTTGGTCCTGGGGCCAGCTTTGCACTCTGCTGTGTGACTCTGGGCAAAACACTATAGGTTCTGTGATCCAATTTCTGTAAATTGGAGAGGCGACAAGAATTTTTTCTAAGGTGGCATTATCTTCCACTGAGAAGCTTTGCTCGGGACAAGTTAGTGCATCCTGGAGGCCTCACCTGGCTCTGGAAACCAATGATCCAAACTGTGTTGCCCTAATCAACCTGCTGGAATCTGAGCCACTAAGGGGGACAAAGGCGACCTACGGTCTTTTGGAAACTGAGAAGGAATAAATAAGTGTTCAAGGGGCCTCCGGTGTGATGAAACTGGGAAAGCAACATATCCAGTCAAAGGGAAACAGGACCTGATTTTTCCGGGAGGGAGGAGGCCATCGCCTGCTGACCAGACTCCATTCACAGCTCACGTCCCAGTGCAGTTTAGCACAGTGCTTCTTAGGCTCAAGTGCACACATCAGAATTACCTGGAAGGCTGGTTAAAAGACTGATTGCCAGGTCCCACCCAGAGTTTCTGACTCAGGTGGGGCTAAGAATGTGCATTTCTAACCCAAGGGATAGGGATGCTGGCAGCAAACCCCCATCCTTAGGTGCAGCCAGAAATCATCTCATTAACGTAATAAGACACTTCATCACTCTTAGCATTTAGGAAATTCCAAGTGTTCTAGAAGCTCTCTGCCAGAAACAAAAGGAAGACCAAATAGATATTTCTTACTATAAATCAGAATATCGTAGAAGGGAAACGCAGCAAATGTTAGCACATGAGGCTGGGCTGCCATCTTTACTCAGAGGTCAGTAAAGGAGACAGCAGGTCTTATTTTGGAGGGGCAGGGGCAGGGCAACAATAGAAAGAGGACAGCAATCCGGGCTTGGGAACTAGGGTGCCCAGGGGGCTCAGTCCCAGGAAGAAGGCAGATGCTGTGACACTAGGGCCTGGCAGCCACGCTAAACAGGTGCTGAGATTCCTGAACCATAGCGATGGACCCTCTAAATCTCTCTGACTGGGCTAAGACTGAAGATGGGAAGTACTGAGGAGTCAGGCAGCCCATGACTCCAAGTCTCTGGGAAACAGGAGCAACGGGTGGGGTGGGAACCCAGAAATGATAAAGCCCAGGTGTGCTGAGCACAGACCTGGGATGATGTCACCCATTGGCTCAGTCACTGGGGAAAGCCACAAGTTAGCTCACCTGCCCAGGAATCGGCTTTCCCTCTGTTGTCCTCCCAAGGGTAGAAGCCAGTGAATTCCAGTAAGAGCTGAGAACTGGGATTTCTCACCTGCAAAGGCCAGAAAACCTGTGCCGTGCCAAGCTCATGGGGAGAAGGGAGAGGGATGCATTTCTCAGTGTCTGGAGCCCGGATGGAGCCCCACACAGTGGGCAGCTGTCTGATCATCAGTCCTTTTTGTCCACAGATGGCAGTAGGCCCACAAAACGTTGAGAGCTAAAGGACCCTTAACAGACTACCTAGTTGACTCATTTTAAAGCTGTGGTCATTGTATTTGGGAGTGCCTGTCTGCAGTGCTGCTCTAGGAAATGTCCTTCCTCTCCCTTAGCCTGTGCTGAAAGGGCAGCCTTAAGTGGCCAAGTTTATACCAAGTGACTCACCACTCCTTTCCAGCCATATCTGATTGGAGGAGAGCTAATCACCTTACCCAGGGGGAACCAATCTATTGGTTGGCCAATGACCAATCAGATTCAGTCTTTCTCAAAAATTTAAATTTAGAGTCACTGTGGGGTACCTGAGCTAAAAAAGGTTGGAGTGCCATGTTGGTCCATTTTTGAGCAAAGCAGAGAGAGAGAGAGAGAGAGAGAGAGAGAGAAAGAAAGAAAGAAAAGAGAAAGAAGGAAAGAAAAGGGAAAAACTCAACATCTCCAACTGGATGTTTCACAGGTGCCCCAAAGCCGTTATTTTAAGAATCAAACTCTTCCCCCACTAGTCTGGTTCTCTTCCCACCATCACCAGCTCAATGAAGACACCACCACCCATCCAATTCAGCAAACCAGAAAACTTAAAGTCATTGTTGTCACCTCCTTCCCTTCATTCACAACATTCAATCCATCATCCCATCTTGTTTTCACTGCCTTAATATCTCTCAAGCGCTGCTCACTCTGTCTCCTGCTTTACCCTGTAGTTAGGACACTGCCATCACTTCCCTGGAGCTCTGTGATGGCGTCCCCACATGCTCTGGAATTTCTCTATACCCTTTATAGCCATTGATCTTTTCAGCATGCAGATGTGATCATGTCACTCTCCCACCACAGGGAGCACAACCCCATGGGATCCATCTGCCTACCTGCACCTCCCATGCCTCTCACCATCCTGTTCTCTGCATTCAAGCCACACTGGCTTCCTTACAGCTTCTCCAGTCTGGAATGCTCTCCCCTCCTTCCTCCACCTACTGCATGAAAATGGATCCCCTACAGAGTGTGAAAGAAGAGGTGGGGAGAGCACTTGAGCTGCGCCTGCAGCTTGCCCGCGCCTGTGCATTCCCCTTTGTTTCAGTCCAGCGTGAACTGGGGTTTCGGTCATTCGCAAAGAGCCCTAACTGACTTAGTTTGCCTCCTTCACTCTGAGCATCTACAGTCGAAGCTCCTGCCTTATTCTTTTTTAGATCCCCAGTATCTTGAAGAAGGCGAGGCATTTAGCACTCAACTGTTTATTGAACAACGAACCTAAGCAGTGATACTGAAGATCATATTGTAGGAAGAGGCACTAGGCAGAAGCAGAGGGAAGCAGAGAGAGGAAGATGAGTCCTCTGCCTGCTCCATGTAAGCCAACCACGGACAGAGATCCTCGGGCCTGAGGGTTCGGAGATTCCTCCATGGACTGAGTTTGGCTTCTTCGCGGTTATCATCTCTTAAAGGACACCCAGTCTCTCCCCTGCCTCCAGAGGGGACTGTGCCTCAACCATCCATCTTCTTACAAATGGTTAGATCAAAGACTAAATAGACAAGGTGAAGCGCCTCCATGGAGGAGGTTCCCCAAAACCCACTGAACTCAGAATGAGAAAACTAGGGTCCAAGTCCCAACTCTAACTCTTCCTTGCTGGGGTCCCTGGGAAGTCACTAAAGCTCTCTGTTCTCAGCTTCCCCATCTTTAAATTCAGGGTAATGAGGTCCGAACCAGCCCCTGCCCAGAGTTGACTTGAGAGGTTGTACGTGAGTGTGAGTTCTAAATGTTCCATTATTATTGCTATCATTGTGAGTTTATTTGGTAAAATAAGTTAAAAAAAAATACTACAATGCAGAGATCTCTGCTGTTTATAATAATGAAAAATGTATGTATATATCAATGTATGCGATTCCAAATGAACGGGTAACATGACTGAGTTGAATGCTTGATAGAGTTGTTTCCCTTTAAAATCACTTAAATAACTAATTATTCATCAAGAGTATTCCTGTATCACGTTTCAAAACTTAAGGACCTTTAGCTAGATTACCTGAAAGTTCCTTCCAAGGTTTAACCTAAACCTCACTAAGTTAAATAGCTCTTCTCTTTACTGACTTAACGCTAATAATATAGAGAGAAAAATCAAGCTGGAAACCAGAGAAGAGAAAAATAAACATAAAAGATAAAATTATGTGAGCTGTTCAATGGCCTTCCTCTCTTCCATGGCCCACTTATCCTCTTCAACACCGCCATGAAAGCCAAGGTGGATATCGTGCAGACCCCCAACCTGCCTTAGCACCGGGGACAAGTATTACTAAGACACAGGCTTTCCCTGCAGCATCTTCCTGGCTGTCACTTCTACTCATAGTCACATGGTAAAAAAGGTGAAGAGGGTACAATTCAATCAGGGGCAGAATGAAGATTTGCTAGAACGACTGTGTAAATGAGAATGAGATACCATTTTCATCTATTGAAAGTAACAATAAATTTTAAAAGTTATAAGGCTTAATAGCGGTGCTGAGGTGATAAGATGCCACGCTCATACACTGCTGGTGGAGTGCAAACTGCACGGGACTGGGGGAAAAGCAGTTATGTTGTACCTACCAAGAGCTTAAAAATGCTCAGGTTTTGACCCAGTCATCCCACACTTCAGGATCTAAATTAAGGAAAACATATGAAATCCAGAGAAGTTTATGAACACAAAGATATTCATGGCAGTGTTCTTTAGAATGGTTTTCCTGTATCTCCAGGTTTTCAGGGCTTCTTTTTACGTGCGTGTGTTTCATACGCCAACCACCTATGACTGTGTCAGGCTCATCACTGGCTGTGTCCCTCCTCTTCATTCTAGCAGAATAGGGGCCCAGCTTCAGCCTGGGCTATGTTTCTGCTGCAGGGTAGACCCTCCTGGTCATATCTGATAAACCAGTAGGACAGGCCTGTCCAAGACTCTACCCAAAGAGAGACTGCATCCAATACAGATAAAAGAGGCAGGCCCACCCAAGTTTGCTCAGGGAAACACAGGGATCAGAGGTCAGAGGGGAGGGGTGAGTCTGAGTCCTTCATGAATCCCAGGCAGAGAACAGGCTGCAAATAAAAACTGAAAGAGCTATTTCACCAAAACCTTTGAACGACATTGGTGCCAAATGCTACTCTACTTACACCTGTATCTCAAAGTGTTCCACAGACCATGGCATGAGGCCTTCTCCTCACTTCTGCCTAGAGCTTCTCGTGCTACTGCCCTGGGAGGCGGCTCAGCAGTGGGTCCCAGGCCCCTCCACTCCAGGCGTGGAGGCCTCAAGTGTCTGATGCTGATGTTGAGAAGCACCTGGAAGGATTCTCTTCTGCCTCCCAGAAAGAGAGAGGAGAGACTGGAGGCCCTTCAGGTATGCACGAAAGCCGACAGTCACCCGGGGAAAAACGCTAGGAATACATCCCAACGCTAGGAGTTTTACTATCTCCAAAACATTTTTATGACCATCTTTTCACGTGGTCCTCCCAGCAAGAAGTTCTTCCTTTCAGTTAGGGAAACGGAGGCCCAGAGGCCACCTTCTTTGCCCAAGAGCATCCTTGTGGCCAGTGGCACAGTCCAGCATCTCTGGCTCATTCTGGTACACCACAGGGGACTTCACCCTGGATTCAGCCTTAGGGAAGAGGTTCAGATAGATGTTGCAACGCTCGGCCTAGGTCTGGCTCAGGGAGAGAAGGAAACTCCTTTTGAGCCTCTACTAAGTGCATCATCTTTTCAAAATCTCACAACAGTCTTTTAAGGTAACAGACACTTAGAGAGCACTTATGTCTCAGACACTGACCTGAGTTCTTTACAGATGTTAACTCTTCCTACCCTCCACCATCTGTATGAGGTGTGGCTACTGCAAGTATGATCACCATGATGAGGAAACTAGGCCCAGGGAGGTGAGATAAATTGCCCACACAGTTCATAAGAGGTAGAGCTAGGATTTAAACCTGGTGTCTATCTCCTGAGGCCAAGATTATTCCAGTTTTACGGATGACGAAATTGAAGCTCAGAGGACTTGTTACCTCATTCAAGGTCTCCCAGTTAGGAAAGAGCAAGGTCTTTCTGCTTCTCACTCACGGTGCTTCACAAGTCCTCTTTCAGCGGGCCAATCAGCAAGGCAAGCTACTGTCTCTTTCCTTTTGCCACCAGTGCTTTCTCTTCCCCTTCCTTGCCTCTGCACCCTCTATCTGCTTATCTTGACAACAGTATCCCTTCCCCAGCAGAATAAATACAAAATGCCTACCTATAGACGTATAATCAAACTACCAAACAACCTTTAGCCATATAATCAAGCTACAAAAAAAGAAAAAAGAAAGAAAGAAAAAACACAAGGAGAAAATTTTGAAAACAGCCAGAGGAAAAAACCAACATATTTCATACAGAGAAGCAATGAAGCAATGACACACACACACACTCACACATATATATATATGTATATATATATATATAAAATTTCACTGACTTTTCATCAAAAAGAATGGAGGCCAGAAGGCAGTGGTACCCAGTGGAACAACACCTTTAAAGCACTGGGGAAGAAAACATGTCAACTCAGAATTTTATATCCAGCGAAAATACCTTTCAAAAATGAAAGTGAAACAAAGACATTTTCAGATAAATGGAAAACAAGAGGATTCCCCACCAGCAGACTCACTCAAAAGAAATGCCAAGACTTCCCTGGTGGCACAGGGAATTAAGAATGGCCCACAGCAGTTAAGGATCCACCTGCTAATTCAGGGGACACGGGTTCGAGCCCTGGTCCGGGAAGATCCCACATGCTGCAGAGCAACTAAGCCCATGAGCCACAACTACTGAGCCTGTGCTCTAGAGCCCACGAACCACAACTACTGAGCCCACGCGCCACAACTACTGAAACCCACGTGCCTAGAGCCCATGCTCCACAAGAGAAGCCACCGCAATGAGAAGCCTGTGCACTACAACGAAGAGTAACCACCGCTAGCCGCAACTAGAGAAAGCTCGTGTGCAGCAATGAAGACCCAACGCAGCCAAAAATAAATAAATAAATTTTTTAAAAAAAGAAATGCTAAAGGAAGTTCTTCAGATGGAAGGGAAACAATAGCAGATGGAAACAGATTTATCAGGAGCGAACAAAGAACCAAATTATGGGTAAATATAAAACATTGTTTCCCTTTTCTTAAAATGCATGTGACTGTTTCAAGCAACAATATAACAATAAATTGTGGGTTTGTAGTGTGTGTAGATGTGATATACAGGACAACTAGGGTGGGGTCATGGTTAACGGACCCATAAAGTTGCAAAGTTTTTATATTTCATGAGAGTACAAGTAGCTTGCCAGTCAGGAAGTGGTGGAGTAAAGTATGACTAATGTCCAAATCCCATCCTCTTTCTTCTACATCAGACAAGAAAAGTGAGTGGGCAGGAGGAGAAAGCTAGACAGGGAACAGAGTGTGACGGCTTCAAGCAGCCTCAGGGGCCCAACAGTTGCTGAACCCAGAGGATTCCCAGGCCTCGGAGTCTAGCCCAGCGAATGACAGGGCCTGATGTGCCAGGCTAGGGATGGGGCCCCAAGGAGGGGGTTTGTCAGTCCCTGTGTCTGAGCAGATGCACCTGTGAAAAGGTATCCTCCAGAGGGGATAGGGAGGTGCCTGTGGCCACAGTGAATCCTGCCCCTGCCCCCTGGCCAGGGAGTGGCTAACTCTCCATGATGCCACCTTGTCAGCTGCCCAGGCTCACCGAGCCTCTGCAGAAGACCTGGACAAAGCATGGCGGGGAGCTGGGGCAGGGCACGGGTATTCCTCCAGCACCCTAGAGCTGGCCTCGTAGACCGTAGGAAGCCTGTTCCCTCGTTCATACAACGTACGGAGAAGGAGCCCAAAGCCCAGACTCTGGGCCCAGCACCTCAGAACCAGCCCTGCTGCACCAGCTCAGCAGCACCCGCAGAGCTGGGTGCACCCCACCTCAGTATTTGAGCTCCAGCTCCAGGGGCCCCTCCAAGCTCCTAGATTCTGGTACGCCAGCCTCTTCCCTTTTGTCCCTCCCCACACTGGCCGAAGGTGAGAGCTGCTTTCAATAGTTCTTTTCTCTGGGTTTCCCTCATTTCTTTTTCTGCTCTATGTAACCAAATCCTTGTATTAAATTTCCCCTGTTGAAATCCTGGCATGATTTCTGTCTTCCTGACAGACTCCTGCTGATACAGAAACAGAGGTGCTTCTCCTGGGAGCCTGATATGGCTCACAGGAGACAGTGTGGACCAGATGGAAGGGCCTGGCTTTGGGCTCCGGTGGTCCCAAGTCCAAATCCCAGTTCTGCTTCTACTTCCCAAGTGACTCCAGGCAAGCCTCAGCTTCGGAGTTTCCCTGAACCTCAGTTTCGTCACCTGAAAATGGGGTTGATGTCACAAACCTGATTAGTCATTTCCTTTGGGTACAAGAGACAAAGCCACAATTTGAACTAGATTAAGCAAACAGGTGAAGCGATTCTGGAAAGTTTCCAGAAAATAACCATCAAGGGCAAAGTGTAAGAAGGCAGGGGTAGAGCCCGCCTCACATCCGACTGGAGCCAGGAACGCAAATGCCTTCAGGATTTCTCTCTGCTTTTCAGGCTGCTCCTCAGTTTGTGGAGCTGATCCTCTACCACAGACCCAGCTTCCCATGCAGTGGAGGAAAATGGCCTCTAAGCAGCCTTTTCAGACTCCTGCCCTTACAGCTTTGCCCACAGAAGAAAGGTCTCCTCCCTGGCTGGACCCAGCTCAGTAGTTGCCAGGGAAGGACTCCGACTGGCCAGGATGGGTCACTGTGGCCTGGAAGCAGGGTCATTCATATAAGGGATGACAGCTGTCAGTCAGTCGTATCCAGGTCTTCCAAAAACTCAGTCCCCATTTTACAGATGAACAAACAGAGGCTCAGAGAGGAAGGGGGATGATCACAGTCACGCGGCTTTTGTCTAAGTACCAGTGCTGGATATTATGTCACTAAAAGCAGATTATTAGAAGTTCTGCAAGCTTCACAGAAAGCAGCTGGCTGGGGGTGAATGCAGTTCTTCAGAATGCGAGCAGGGTAGGAGCCCACATTTTTTTCAGGCCTAGAACATCCCAGGCACTGGACAGGGGTGGGCGGATAAACGTGGGAGAGCCCAGCTTCCTCCAGGGGAGTGGGTGGTGGTATTGGCCCCATTTGAAAAAGAGAAGAAAATGAAAGTAGCCAATTCCAGGTTCCACAGCTTAGAGGCAGGGCTGGGATTCGAACCACCTGTATTACCCATCATGGTATCGGTGCGCCCAGTCCCCTTGGGAAATGCCGTGCTATCGTGTGGGCTCAGGATTGGATGACCTTCCCTGGCTCCACTCGCTCTGGTCTTAGATGTCGGCAGAGTACAAGGTCCCTTTGGGATTGCGGCAATTGAAAAAATGTGGGGAAAGTGTGTAGAGAAACTAAAAATGATGATGAAGGGACCAAAAGGGTCATCTGGGGAAAGGTAGAGACAGATGGGGCCACTGAGTTGCTAGGAGAGAAGGCATGGAGACACCGTGGCTGAGGTCAAAGCTCACTGGCAAAGGTTGGCACTGTTGGCTGTAGGGCTCCGTAGGGCCCCGTGAGGCCGTGACAGGCCCCTTTACAGGCCTTCGCTGGCCTCGCCAGGCCTCCCACACACCTGACACAGTACTATTTCACGCTCAGAGTGGAGTGACCCCGAATGAGGTGGGCTGAGCCCTCCAGGTCGCCCTAGCTGGGAGCAGTTCCCCCCACCCACTGGCCCACAGGCCAAGAAGTCACATTGTTTATGAGACGCAGGGCAGGTGAAAGCCCTCACCTGTCCCACCTCTCCAAAGCCTGAGGTTGCTTCCTGATTCATTCCTCTAGCAAAGACACAGAAGGCTGGCCTTAAAATGCAAGTGCACAAGGTCGTCATCAGCCAACAGTAGACATCCTGGCTCCAGTTTGGGCTTCACGCCAGGTTTTCTGAGGGACACTTTTCATCACTTTCCCCTTCTGAGCCTCAGTTTTCTCACAGGTTAAGAGAGTAGACCAGTTCCATGATTGTGAGAATAAAAAGTGGAAATGAAAACACACTTGCCCACACCTGTGACACTGTGCAAATAAGAGGAATGAACAGCTTGGGTTTAACCCAGATGGAGAAACTAGTGATGCCAACAGAGGGTGGGAGTGCGAGGGAAAGGAATAATAATAATAATAGTAATAGGAAGAGAAAATGTCAGAATTCTTAGAGCAGGTAACATCCGCTGGCTCAGAGAAGGTGCCCCCTGGAGAGAGTATCTCAGTCTGGACACCTCACCTCTGCAGGTTAAATCCAGACCCTCCTTTTGACCTCAAGACCCGGCTCTGGGTTTTCTCCAGCCTTACCTTTGCCTGACCCTTCAGCCACACTAAATTACTTACAGATTCCTGAATATGTCACTATTTCCTGCCTCCATGCCTTTGCAAAAACTGTTTTCTTTACAAAAAAAAAAAAAAAATCCAAACCCTGTCCTCCTTGGAAACTCCTATGCATCCCTCAAAACCCATTTCAGTCACCTCCTCTGTGAAGTCCTCCTGATTCTATCAGTGGACACTCCTTGCCCCACTCACCAGGGTTGACTGCCCCCTTTTCTTTGTATACCAATGTACCTAATACTTCCTCTCGGTCCTTATCTGTGGATCTGCTGCATCTGAATCACCGCAGGAGTGATTTCAAAATATTCAAGCTCAGGCCCCACCGCATGAGAGTTTGACTCAGGGACTCTGGGGTGGGGCCAGACGTCAGAAATTTAAGTTGAAGCTCCAGGTGCTTGTCATGTTAAACCAGGTATGGGAATCGCTGGGGTGTGTCCCTTGAAAGAAGGGCCTTCTCCTATATACCAGGGCTTGGCTCAGAGGAGTGCTCAGTGAGTGAGGGAGGAAGGAAAGAAGGAAATGAAGGGGGGGAGGAAGGGAGGAAAAAAGGTGAGTAGAGAGAGAGGTGGGAGGATGAAGATGGGCGTGACTCAGGGATGGGCAAGAAGGGGCAGGAAGCGGAGGGTCTCAGAGGTGATGCTCCTGGACCATTTCTACCTCACGACTTGCTGGGTACTGGCAAGGATACCAATGCCGGAGTCAGACGTGCCAGTGTTTGAGTCCAGCTGTGTGTGCCTTAACAATTCACTCAGCCTCTCTGTTTGTTCTGCCTAATGGTGGTAAGAGCTGTACCTGCCTCACTGATGATCTGAGGATTCAGGGACCTCTTAGGGTCAGCGCTTTTCAAGCACTGTTGTGCGTGAGAACCATCCGGGGGTCTTGTAAAACTGTAGATTCTGACTCAGTGTGTCTGGACTGGAGCCTGAGATTCTAAAGTTGAAATGACCTTCCAAGTGGTGCTGGCGCTGCTGGTCTGTGGACCAACTCTGAGTAGCGAGGACCTAGATCAGAAGTCAGACCTGTTCCCTTTCAGGGCACCAACCTGTTCCTCTCCAACAGGATGGGAATGAGGCCAGGAGGGTCCTTTCACTGAGCACCGGTTGTGTGCTCCAGGCTCTGCGCTAAGCTGATCTGCACCCCCCCCTCACTGAGCGAACGGAGGCCCCTGTGCTCTGGGAACCTCAGCAGCAGTGACTGTACATCCCTTGAACCATACAGTGCGCGGCTGCCGTGACAAATCGCCACAGACTTAGTGGATTAAAACAACACAAACTATCTTTCAGTTCTGGAGGCCAGAAGCGCGAAATGAGTCTTGGGGGCTCTAATCAAGGATTTAGCAGAGCTGGTTCCTTCCGGAGGCTCCAGGGGAAATCTGTTCCTTGACTCTTCCAACGTCTAGAGGCTGCTGGCAATCCCTTACTCCGATCTTTGCCTCTGTTGTCACGTCACTGCCTCCTCTCTCTGACCTGTCTCCTTACAGGGACCCCTGTGATGACACTGAGCCCACCCAGATAATCCAGGATAATCTGCCCATGTCAAGATCCTTAGCTTTACCACACCTGCAAAGTCCATTTTACCATGTAAGGTAACATATTCCCCGTTCTGGGAATTAGGAGGTGAACATCTTTGGGGGCTGTTATCCTGCTTCCTACGACAACCACCCTGAGTCAGACCCTGACAGCAGCTCCTAGGCTGCTCGTCATCTCCGGGGAACAAAGCGTCTTCCATTGTCCCTTTGAAGTCCAGCAGTGGCCAGTGAGAGTGACTTCTCCCGCTGGCCGTCCCTTGGCGTGACCCTCAATGTCCCACGTATGGAGCTTCTGAGCGTTGGAGGCTGAAGGAGCAGGACCAAGGTCATGCTGTCCCCGCAAGCCCCAACCACGTGCTCGCCAGGAAACGCAGCGCTTGTAAGAGCCAGGCCAGAGGTGACCTCTTGGTGCCAAAGGGGAACACAGGCAGGAGGGCCAGACAGAAGTGGGTGGAACACTGGCCAAGGAGGCAGAGTGGATAGTCAGTGAAAATGAAAAGAAAGTTGAAAAAAATCCAGCCTGACTTTTCCCTAAAACAGTTATTCCCTTGGCCCTGTGGACCCTGCCACACGGGTGCGAGCTGAGCTTGGCAGCCCTGAGGGCTGCATGTTCTGAGTCCACTAATGGCTCTCTGGAGTGAGGTGAGGTGCCCTTTCCTGCCAAGCGTCCAGGTCAGAGGGTGAACCCACAGGGCAAAAATGGGACAGGTCCCTTGGCCTGTCCACCATCTCTATCCATGCAGACTGTGCTTTGGACTTGCAGGGAGGGGACCAGCCCTTTGGATTTTCCTGGGACTGAGAGCTTCCCTGGGAAAGTGGGGACAAGCTGGTCACCCTACTTGTAGAGCAGCTACACAGACCCCAGCAGTGGGCTTGGCTGCCATCCGCCCTCCAGCAGCGGCTGAGCTGGCAGGCCCCCAACCCCGTCAGCTGGCAGGGTTCATATCTGTTAAGAAAGACTATTGGGGACTTCCCTGGTGGAGCAGCGGTTAAGAATCCGCCTGCCAATGCAGGGGACACGGGTTTGATCGCTGGTCTGGGCAGATCCCACATGCCATAGAGCAACTAAGCCCGTGTGCCACAATGACTGAGCCTGCGTTCTAGAGCCCATGAGCCACAGCTACTGAGCCTGTGTGCCACAACTACTGAAGCCCGTGCGCCTAGAGTCCGTGCTCCACAACAAGAGAAGCCACCGCAATGAGAAGCCCGCGCACCGCAACGAAGAGTAGCCTCCGCTTGCCACAACTAGAGAGAAAGCCCGAGCGCGGCAAGGAAGACCCAAGGCAGCCAAAAATAATTAAAAAAAAAAAAAAGAAAGACAGACTATCCGTGTGAAGCAATGTCTGTGGGTGACAGGTGGAGCTCAGGGGCCCATTCCTTCAGGGCTGCTGAGTCACACGGGCTCAAGGTCTGGGAAATTCAGGAGCTTGCTTTTTCTCAAGTCCCTAGCGGGTGGAGGTGGAGCTCAGGCTAGAAGGAGGGGCGTGGGGAAAAAGACCCCAGGGTTAAGTCTCCACTGCACATTCAGAAGCCTACAGTGGAGGCACGCCTTTCCACGGTCAAAGCCGTGGTGCTGGGACGAAGTGTGGTATGGAGGACACGGGATGCTGGGGTCGGACAGATCCTGGATTCCCTGCTTCCCCCAGAGTGCCCTTGAGCAAGCCCCCTAGCGTCTCTGAGCTTCTGTTTTCTCACTAGTGAAAAGAGGCTAATGAGACTGCAGAGTTAAGATGAGCAATCAACAACCATAAAAATGAACTTATGGTTATGGGCAGGGGGGAAGGGAGGATAGATTGGGAATCTGGGATTGACATGTACACACTGCTATATTTAAAATAGATAACCAACAAGAACCTAATGAAAATAAATAATTTGAAAAACAAAAAACAACCAATGTGAACTTGCCTAATACCCAGGAGGCGGCTCCTGTCCTGAGGCCCAGACCAAGGTCAATAGGAAAGCAAATGAGCAACCAGAGGCTGCCTGGTGAGCCTTGAACTACAACAAAGGAAGCAGGACAAACCCAGGGCTCTGGACCCAGGGCCCTTCCCTCCCTTGGACAGTATTTCTCACTAGTCCCCTGGCACACCCATCCTTCCAGCGTGACCTCATATTGGCTGTGTTACAGATGAATCAGGTTCCAGTTCCATTGTATGACACACAGACACTCTGCTAGGGTTTTTTTTTTTTTTTTTTTTTTGCCTAAGTGATCTCATTTGACTGTTCCAGCAACCCTTTTGGGAGTAGGTGTTACTTTCCCCATTTTACAGATGTGGAAACTGAGGCTTGGAGAGGTCGAGGAAGCTACTCACGGTCACATGGATTCAGGCCCACATCTCCAGACTCAAGGTTCAATGTTTTCCCCACTGAAGCAGACCCTGTGACGTCGGTCATGTGAATGGAGTGTCCCCCTGCAGAGAATGTAGGGGGGCAACCCACCCTAGTGGACAGCAGCTGGAAGGTACTCCCATCTTTGGGCAACTTCCTGACCAACAGTCCCAATTACTTGACTGGTAGAAGATTCTTTTCTAAGGAATATGGTCCTTCCCCTCATTCCTGGCTCAGCTGCTGAGAGATAACGTCCTGGTTCTCGTGTCTGACTTACCCTCCCACATCCTTCACCCCAGACACTGTGAGCCAACTCCCCTCAGCTGCTAAAAATGGAAGTGATAACTCCAACCTCCTTTTATGAGAGTAATGGAAATTTATCAGACTTGAGCAGCAAAAGATATACTCTGATAGGAGAGCGACGCATGTAAACTACAGTCAGGGAGAAGTCCCCAGTCACGTGGCTGGCTGTGCTGGCCTAAATCACATAGTCCGGCTCTGGTATTGCAGTACTGCACACCACCCCAGAAAAAACGGCCTGGCATCCTTGGGAATCGAGCCAGAGAAGGGGTCAGGGGCTAGGGCTCTGGACACTGTCCCCTGACAGAGGGCTCCAGAACTTTGCTGACTGACTTTTGTGAGGTGGGAGATTTTGAAGCCCACAATTGACCAAGACTTTGATCTATGAAGGAAGCACCAAAGCCTTTGTCATTGGATGTGGCTGCAAATTGGACCAGCCTCAGAGCTGGTGAAGGAAGGGGAGGAAGGCAAGGGTACGAGGCAAAGCGGGGGTAGAAGGCAATCTCGACCTCAGAGAAGTACACCCAGGGGTGCTCACAGCAGCATTCCTGGTGGCCAGGCAGCACTGGGAACTGCCCACCTGCCCATCAATAAAGGAGGCATTACACGGACTATAACAGCCTCACCCTTTCCAAAGAATTCTCTGAACTATTAAAAAAATGAGGACAGTATAAATGTTCCTCATAAAATTAAAAATAGAACTACGATATGATCCAGCAATTCTACTCCTGGCTATTTAACCAAAGAAAACAGAGACACTAACTCACAAAGATATTGTACCCCTGTGTTCATTGCAGCATTATTTACAAGATATGGAAACAACCTAAGAGTCCATCAATGGATGAATGGATAAAGAAAATGTGGCTTGGGCTTCCCTGGTGGCGCGGTGGTTGAGAGTCTGCCTGCCGTTGCAGGGGACACGGGTTCGTGCCCCGGTCCGGGAATATCCCACATGCTGCGGAGCCGCTGGGCCTGTGAGCCATGGCCGCTGAGCCTGCGCGTCCGGAGCCTGTGCTCCTCAACGGGAGAGGCCACAACGGTGAGAGGCCCGCGTACCTCAAAAAAAAAAAAAAAAAAAAAAAGAAGAGAAAATGTGGCTTACATATATATATATATATATATATGCATGTATGTATGTATACATACACACACACAATGGAATATTATTCAGCCACAGAAAAGAAGGAAATCTTGCCATTCGTGACAAGGTGAATAGACCTTGAGGGCATTATGCTAAGTGAAATAAGTCAAACAGAGAAAGGCAAATACCATATGATCTCATTTACATGTGTGATCTAAAGTACACAAACTAAATTCATAGATACAGAGAACAGATCGGTAGTTGCCGGAAGTGGGGGGATGGGGGGGTAAGCAAAGCGGTTGAAGGGGGTCAAAAGGTACAAACTTCCAGTTATAAAACAAATAAGTCATGGAGATCTAATGTACAGCACGGTGACTATAATTATACTGTATTATACATTGAAAGTTGCTGAGAGTAGATCTTAGTAGCTCTCATTACCACGAAAAAAAACGGTAACTCCGTATGGTGACAGACGGTAACTAGACTTCTTGTGGTGACCATTTCCCAATATAGACAAATATTGAATTATTATGTTGTACACCTGAAACTAATATAATGTTGTATGTCAATTACACCACGATTTTTTTTAAAAAGAATGCCGATAGGAACCTCCCTGGTGGCGCAGTGGATAAGACTCCACGCTCCCAATGCAGGGGGCCAGGGTTCGATCCCTGGTCAGGGAACTAGATCCCACATGCATGCCACAACTAAGAGTTCACATGCCACAATTAAGGAGCCCAGCGTGCCACAACTAAGACCTAGCACAACCAAATAAATAAATAAATAAATATTAAAAAAAAAAGGATGTGGATAGAAGATAATTAACACTGATAGGAGTGATCTCTAAAACTGATTTTTAAAAAAACAGATTGTAAAACAATACATACAGTATATCATTTATATTGAACAAATTAGACAAAACAATTATATATTCATATTCATGTATATAAAGTCATAAAAAAGGATTTGGGGAGATAAACACCAAACTGATAATAGAATCTCTGTTATCTCTGGAGAGGAAAGTGAAATTGGAGTGGTGGTCAAGGGGGAATTTATCTGTACTATTTGGACTTGTATTTGTGTATTAAGTAATTAAAACAAACAACTTTTTTTTTTTTTTTTTTGCGGTACGCGGGCCTCTCACCGTTGTGGCCTCTCCCGCTGCGGAGCACAGGCTCCGGACGCGCAGGCTCAGCGGCCATGGCTCACGGGCCCAGCCGCTCCACAGCATGTGGGATCCTCCCGGACCGGGGCACGAACCCGTGTTCCCTGCATCAGCAGGTGGACTCTCAACCACTGCGCCACCAGGGAAGCCCAAAACAAATAACTTTTAATAAAAGAAATGTTTAAAAAAGAAAGCAAGTGTGGTCTCCAACTGGCTGAGATGCAAAAGAGAGATGGGGTTGAGTTTCCATGGAGGTTTGGGGAGGAGTCTCAGGATGGATGTGGAGGAGGTGGCTTCACTCTGTCCTGGGTACTTGGGCTGCAGCCACCCGAGCACCGAGGACTTGCCTGCTCACTGGTCCAGCAGCAAGCGTGTCCCACCAGAGGGCATAAACGGAGAGCAAGTTCCTCTCAACTAACAGCCTCACCTTCACCCGCCCCCCCACCTGATTCCAGTACACAAAGAGCTGGTGTCTACATCTTCGCCCACGCCTGGGGCGGTGGCTTCTCTGGGGGCCAACTGAGCTGCTTTGAGTTCCTTCAGGCTATGAGTTCCTGCGTCCACGGAAGCAGAGGGTGGCTTGTCCATTCTCTGCTGGAGCCAGCTGAGCCGCTGCCTATCAGTACTGTACTCCGGGAGCAGAATGAAGGAGGGAGACCGTGGGAGAAGAGATGGGAGGTGGGGGGCAAAAGTGGCTCTTCTATGTTGCAGCCTCGCATCTCTAGCTCAGCAGGAGACAGACGGGCTCAGGAGAAAGGGGCAACCACATGGAGGACTTTACCCAGTTAAGCAGGGGAAGCACACAGCAGTGGGCAGGGAACACTGGGCAGAGGCTGTAACTCCAAGGTCCTCGAGTGCTGGACTGGAAGCAAGGAGCAGAGGCCTGGATTTCAACTCCTATGGGAGAGCAGGGCCCACTGTCCCCTCTCTCATGGTTGGGGGGCAGAAGGGCCAAGTTTTTATGGGTTTTTAAAATTGAAGTATAGTTGATTTACAAAGTGGTGTTAGTTTCAGGTGTACAGCAAAGTGATTCACATATATATATATATATATATATATATATATATATATATATATATACACACACACACACACACACACACAGATCTATTCTTTTTTGGATTCTTTTCCATTACAGGTTATTATAAGCTACTGAATATAGTTTCCTGTGCTATACAGTAGGTCCTTGTTGCTTACTTTATATGTGATAGTGTGTATATGTTAACCCCAATCTCCCAACTTATCTCTCCCCACTCTACCCCAGTTTTGCTCCTCCAGGCCTTCCAACAATTTTATAACCAAATTTCCCCATTAAATCTTCTACTTGACATACCTAGCATAATTTCTGTTTTATTGACTAGACTCCTACGGTTACCTCAGGTTGAACAACACAAACAGTATAGAGTAAACGTACATGGCAACGATCTATACTGGAAGGGAGTTAATGGTGTCTAACTGATTTAAGGATCTTATATTGTTTGGGAGGAAAGAAAAGATTTTGATTAACTTTTGACCTTTATATGTTAAGAATGCATGTTGTACCTTCCAGAGTAATCATTAAAATAATGGAAAAAGAGGTTTTTAAAAAGTGGAATTAAGTTTTTTATAGATATAATTATTCCAAAAGAAGGCCAGAAAGGAAGGAAAAACAACATGGAACAGGCAGGACAAAGAGAAAGCAAAAGAAAGGAGGTAAATTTAAACCAAAAGATATATATTATATTAAATATGTAATTACTCCAGTTAAAAGATTATCGGGGACTTCCCTGGTGGCGCAGTGGTTAAGAATTCACCTGCCAATGCAGGGGACACGGGTTCAATCCCTGGTCCGGGAACATCCCACATGCGGTGGAGCAACTAAGCCTGTGCGCCACAACTACAGAGCCTGTGCTCTAGAGCCCGCGAGCCACAACTACTGAGCCCTCGTGCCACAACTACAGAAGCCCGCACAGCCTCACCTTGACCCGCCCCCCCACCTGATTCCAGTACACAAAGAGCTGGTGTCTACATCTTCGCCTTAACCTCCACAACAAGAGAAGCCACAGCAATGAGAAGCCTGCACACTGCAACGAAGAGTAGCCCCCGCTTGCCTCAGCTAGAGAAAGCCCACGCGCAGCAAGCAAAGGAAGAAAGGAAGACCCAACGCAGCCAAAAATAAATTTTTTAAAAAAGAAAGATAAAGATTATCAACATGCATTAAAAAGAAAAATCCGGGCTTCCCTGGTGGTCCAGTGGTTAAGACTCCGCACTTCCACTGCAGGGGGCATGGGTTCAATCCCTGGTCGGGGAAGTTCTACATGCCATGCAGTGCGGCCAATAAAGAAATAAATGAGAAAATCCAACGATGTGCTATTTACAAAAGACACAGAAGTATACATTAAAGGTGAATGCAAAAGGATGGAAAAAGATAAACCACGTAAACACCACCCTAAGAAAGTTTTGGTATACTAAATTATTATAGTCATTTTATTACTATCAGACAAAATAGACATTAAGTTAAAGACATTACAAAATCTAAAGAGGGTTGCTTCATAATAGTAAAAAGCTCAATTCACCTAGAAAATATAAATTTTATGCAAAAAAGAAATAAAAGAATTGGAAAGGAAAAACAAAACTGTCGTAATTTGCAAATACAAATTTTGCACATAGAGAGTCTAAAGGGATCTACAGATGAATTATTAAAATTAATAAGTTTGACAATATTGCTAGATACGACATCAGTATATGTGAAGTCACTCATGTTTTTGTACACCAGCCACCAAAAGTAGAGAAAAATGTTTTTAAAATATACTATTTACAAGAGCATCAAAGAAATATTAATTGTGGAGAATAAAATCATCAAAAGGTGCACAGTCTTTCTGTGGTATAATTATAAATCTGTATTGAGATATTTAAAAAGGCTTCAATAAGAGGAAAAATATACCATGTTTGAGCCATACCTTGGATCGTATATGAAGGTTAACTCAAAATTAATCATAGACCTAAATGTAAATCCTAAAACTACAAAAAGAAAACACACGAGAAAACCTTTGCAACCTAGGGTTAGGCAAAGATTTCTTTTTTTTAAAATAAATTTATTTATTTTATTTATTTATTTTTGACTGTGTTGGGTCTCTGTTGCGGCACGCGGGCTTTGTCTAGTTGCGGCGAGCTGGGGCTACTCTTCATTGCGGTGCGCGGGCTTCTCATTGCGGTGGCTTCTCTCGCTGTGGAGCACGGGCTCTAGGCACACGGGCTCAGTAGTTGTGGCTCACGGGCTCTAGAGCACAGGCTCAGCAGTTGTGGTGCACAGGCTTAGTTACTCCGTGGCATGTGGGATCTTCCCGGACCAGGGCTCGAACCCGTGTCCCCTGCATGGCAGGCGGATTCTCAACCACTGCTCCACCAGGGAAGCCTGGCAAAGAGTTCTTAGATGTGACAACAAAAGCACAGTCCATAAAAGAGCAGACTGATGAACTGGACTTCATTAAAATGAAAATCTTGGCTCTTCAAAAGATACTGTTAAGAAAATGAAATGACAAACAACGGACTGGGGAAAAAATATTTGCAAAGCAAATATCTGATTAAAAAAACGTTGTATCCAGAATAAAAATAATTCTCAAAACTCAACAGTAAGTTAAAATGAGCAAATGATTTGAACAGACACTTCACCAAAGAAGATATACAGATGGAAAATAAGCACATAAAAAGCAACTCAACATTGTGGAGGGGAGGGTGGGAAGGGGTGGGGAGGAAGGATCACCAATAGAAATGAAGAAAGCTTCGGGGCTGAGGGATTTGTTCATTATCTTGCTTGTAGTGTTGGTTTCATGGGTGTACACAGATGTCAAAACATATCACATCATACACTTAAAATATGTGCAGTTTATTGTATGTCAGTCTTACTTCAATATTGCTATATTTTAAAAGACTTCAGTAAAAGCAGAAACGCATCATGTTTGTGGGCTGACAAACTCAACAGTCTCCCTAGTTTGATTTATAGATTCATTGCAATCCCATTAAAAACCCCAGCTGCTTTTTTCCTTTTGTGGAATTTGATGAGCTAATTCTAAACTTTATATGGAAATGCAAAGGACTAAGAATAATCAAGACATTCTTAAAAATTTTCCCACAGTGTGGGAGAATTTGGTTGATGAAATATAAAGATTATTGTACATCTGCAGTAATTAAGACAGGGTGGTGTTCGCTCAGGGATAGACCAATAGACCAATGGAACAGAAGAGAGAGCCCAGAAATAAGCTTGTGCTTACATGGACACTTGAGGTGACTTGCAGAGCATGAGAGAAAGAGCAGACTTTGCAATAAATGGTGCTGGGACAGCTGAGCATTCTTCAGTGGGGATTAGGGGGTGAAAATTGGACCCCTACCTCACACCACACACAATTCTAGGTGGAATTGATTTTTAAATGTCAGAGACAACAATTTTAGAAGATGCTATAGGATAATATCTTCAAGATGGCAGGGTAGAAAAGAAATTCTTAAACATACAAAAAGCACAGGTCATAAAACAAAACATTAATAATATCAATTATGTTAAAATTAAGAACTTCTGTTCTTAAGAGAACCAAAAAGACAATTCACAGAGTGAAAGAAGATATTTGCAACTCATAGAACTGATCCAAAAAAGTAATATCAAAACTATATAAATAACAGTGGTTACCAGGGACTGGGAGGGAGCAACGAATGGGGAGTTACTATTTACCAAGTAAGAGTCTCAGATTTATAAGATGAAAGAGTTACGGGTGTGCACGATGGTGACGGCTGCACAGCAATGTGAATGTATTTAATACCACTGAACCGCACACTTAAAAATGGTTAAGATGGTAAGTTTTGTGTTATGGGTATTTTAACACAATAAAAAGGAAAAATTAATTACCATAACAAAAAACTGTGTATGTAACAGACAACCCAATAGAAAATCGGCAAAATTTTTTCTAGGCATTTCATAAAAGAGGAAATACAAATGGCTCATAAACACGTGAAAAGTGCTCAATCTCATTAAGAATCAGGAAAATGCAAATTGAAACCACACAGAGATATTACCACATATATACCACAATGACAATCAAATTCTGACACTACCAAGCGTTTAGGGAGGATGTAGAGCTACAGGAACTCTCTTACAAGACATATAAGTTGGTGCAACCACGTGGGTGAACAATTTGGCATTTTCTGGTAAGGCTGAATACAGGCATACCCAGAGAAACTCATGCATATCTGTACCAAGAGAACTTTCATGAACAATGAAAGTCCACAGCAGGGTTCTTGTTAATCAGATACGTTAAACCTCCGTATCAATGAATTATAAACTATTCATAAATAGAGTACTATACAGAAATGAAAATGAACAAACTACAGCTATATTTAACAACATGAAACTTACATTTAGTGTAATTCAATTTCTTTAAAAATTTATATATGTCAAAAATATGCAAAATATATTGAAACCGTTTAGGGATGAATATATGGTGTTAAAATCGAATGAAAGTCAGAGAAGTCACAATGGTAGTTATTTCTGGGAGGAGGGAGCGGGTTGGTAATGGCAAAGGCACACACAAGGGGCTTCTTTTGGCTGGCAGTGTTCTAGGTGTTCAAGTTCAATGAGCCTCTTCCCTAGTCTTGGAATTGAAGTCCTTCCGTTTAGTCTGATTGGTCCAACCTAACTCATGTGCCTAGCCCTGACTAATAACCGTGGTTAGAGGAATTGATTGGCTTATTCTGGAGTTCTGAAATTACCCCCCGTTAAGAGAGATGAGATTTCTTAAATTTAGACCAGTCAGATCCATCCCTAAAGTTGGGTTGGGATCAGCTTTCCTCAAGGCGCATGAACCACCTGGTGTAGGAATGATGCCTGAATAAAATCGTGGCTCTTTTAAGAAGGAGGAAGGAAGAAATGAATACTGTGAAGGCACCTGACCATGTACTGTACACATCATTGGTGCTGCTGTGGTTAGACATTCATAGCCACCATTCCAGATGTCACCAACACTGGACTCCAGACCCCTCGATTACCACCACTACATAAGAAACCTCTATCTCTCCCTGGTAGGACAAGGGGTCTTTGTGTCACTCCTTCAGAATTCCAGAACCCAGGCAAGAGCACAGAGTTGAGTCTGGGTCATTGGCACTCCCTATGAGCCAGGGAGTGGAGGAGAAGACCATCTTCCACTTTTGTTTCTCTTAGTGAGAGGGGGCCTGCTTCCCACCTATTCTGAGAGCCCTCTAAAATAGGACAGGCACAGGCTCTTATGTTGGTTAGCCTGTGGGGGAGTGGAAAGATATCTTTTGACCGACAAACCATGTTCAGATCCATTCTCCCCTTTACCCCTGCCAACAACCTTGTATGGTAGATAGGGCTGTTACTATTTCCATTGGCAGAAGAGGAAACTGAATCTCAAAGAATACAATCTCCTTGCCCAGGTTCACAGAGCTAGTAAGTGGCAGAACTGGGATTTGCATCCATCCCTTTGACTCTGAGGCAGGTTCTCTCCCCATAGCCTCAGGCTGCCTCCTATCAAGGAGCTTCAGATCTTTAATACTGGGAGCAGATCAGATTGCGAAAGCAAATGGCTTCTCCGGATATGGGGCAGAGATGGGAGGCTGGGACAAATTCTACCCAGGACATTGCTAGGAACCTCAGTCCTCCAGAGTCTGGTCACACCAAGAATGCAGTTGGCTATTTTCGTCTGCAGCTGGCTAACCTGCAAGTCTTGATCTCCCTGTGGCCACCATCCTCACTCCTACCCATCATTTAGCAACCAGATTAAGACTGGAAGAGATGATATTCCAGAGACTGGAACGGGGGCTCCCTAGGAGGATCAGAATCGAAGACTCTTTCTCTAGCCCGACTCCCTACCCAATGCAGAAATCCTTTTGTACCATGAACCCATGACCAGGCACCTGCGGGGGCAGGGAGCTCACCTCCTCTGCCAGCTGCCCAATCTAGTGTCAGGCAAGCCTCACTCTTAGAGCCCCCTTACTCGCATTGAGTCAGAAGTCCCCTCCATGTAACGCCCACTCCCTGGTCCAGTTCCAACTTTCTACAACAGCATGGGATGAGTGTCTCCATGACACCCCTTCAGGGACATAAGGGGCGAGGGGGAAAGAAGAACAAAGAAGAGGGGAAAGGAGAGATAAAGGGGTAAAGACAAGGCAGAGAAAAAAGGGATATTTTCTTCCCCAGGCTAAACATCCCCAGTCCTGCAGTCCTGCCCACCATTACCTGAAGGCTGCTCCTGCTACCAGAATCAACCTTACACGGGCAAGAAGGGCCCCTGACTTGGGCTTGCCTATGACAAATGCACCCGGAATAAAGATGCTTACTAACAAACACTTGAGCGCCTGTGTCACTCGGGATCTGGCCCTCAGCCCTGGCACAGCACAGCTCCAGCCCTACACGCCTGACGCCCTCCAAGCCCTAGGAAATGCTTCCACACTGCTCTTGTCCTGTTTTACCCTTGCATACCATGAAGGTCTGTGGGTTTTACCACTGCCAAGGTTGGACACTGTGCAGAGGATACAAGGAACAGAAATACTTGGGTCAGGGAAAAGACAAATTAAATAACTTATGGGATCTTTCCTCTCAGATGGCAGAAATGCATCCTTGCATTCAATGTATCATTTTCCAAGAGTGTTGAGTAGTTTTCTTTCTTCTGTTTGTGTTCTCAAGTAGTGGTGGTAGAACTATTCGTGAATTACTATGGAATTCCCAAGAGTTGCACAAGAATGGCTAAGAAACACTTTGCAATATTAAACAATTCATATTAATCTTAAATTTGAATATATCTAGGTCTAGACATACTATGCATGAAGATCAATGCCAATTCTTTACTTTGTCAATTGGACAGACATTGAACTTCAGAACTGCAAAAGGTTTTTAATACAAATATTAAGATTTAATTCAATTCGCCAAAAATATAGTTTCAGCTTTATTTAAATAATTGTATTTAATATTTTGATATTAAAATTTTCATTTTACCTTTTTTTTTAATTGGAGAACATTGTGTAAGTTTAAGGTATAATCATGCTACTTTGATACACTTATATATTGTAATATGGTTGTTGTCCCTTTATTTTATTTCTTTTTCTTTAAAGATTTTTTTGATGGGGACCATTTTTAAAGTCTTTCTTGAATTTGTTACAACACTGCCTCTGTTCTATGTTTTGGCTTTTTTTGGCCCCCAGGCATGTGGGATCCCAGCTCCTCAACCAGGGATCAAACCTGCATCCCCTGCATTGGAAAGTGAAGTCTCAACAACTGGACCGCCAGGGAAGTCCCTATGTCCCTTTATTTTTATTTTTTAAAATAAATTTATTTATTTTAGGCTGCATTGGGTCTTCAGCACTGCGCGCGGGCTTTCTCTAGTTGCAGCGAGCAGGGGCTACTCTTTTTTGCAGTGCACGGGTTTCTCACTGCGGTGGCTTCTTCAGTTGCAGAGCACGGGCTCTAGGTGCATGGGCTTCAGTAGTTTTCGCACACAGGCTCAGTAGTTGTGGCTCACGGGCTCTAGAGCACAGGCTCAGTACTTATGGCACATGGGCTTAGTTGCTCCGCGGCATGTGGCATCTTCCTGGAGCAGGGATCAAACCCATGTCCCCTGCATTGGCAGGCAGACTCGCAAACACTGCGCCACCAGGGAAGTCCCCCTATGTCCCTTTTTGTTTGTTTGTTTGTTTTTTGCAGTATGCGGGCCTCTCACTGTTGTGGCCTCTCCCGTTGCGGAGCACAGGCTCCGGACGCGCAGGCTCAGCGGCCATGGCTCACAGGCCCAGCCACTCCGCGGCATGTGGGATCTTCCCGGACCGGGGCACGAACCCATGTCCCCTGCTTCGGCAGGCGGACTCTCAACCACTGCGCCACCAGGGAAGCCCTTTTTTTTTTAATAGATAATTTAAAATGATTTAGACACTGGTCAGCAAACGTTTTTTCAAAGGGCCAGAGAGTAAAAGTTTTTGGCTTTGCAGGCCATTTGGTCCCTGTTATAAACTACTTAGCTATGGTGTTATAGGGGGGAGAAAAAAAGGCAGCTATTGGACAATATGTAAATTAGTGTTTCAATAAAACTTTATTTATGAATACAGGCATCCAGCCCATGGGCCTCAGTTTTTTGACCTCTGATTTAGAAGATAAAAAGATTTTGAAAACAAAATAAATTGGTTTTGGGTTTCCCTGGTGGCACAGTGGTTGTAAGCCATGGCCGCTGAGCCTGCGCGTCCGGAGCCTGTGCTCCACAACGGGAGAGGCCACAACAGTGAGAGGGCCGCATACCGCAAAAAAAAAATAAAATAAAATAAAATAAATTGGTTTTAATTTTTTACATTTACCTTAATTTACATAATTTGATGAAAATATATTTAAATGTCATACATTTGGAATACAACTACACTTTACTTTTTGGAGTAGATTACTACTATCAATAGAACACAAATTATGTGAAAATATTATCAGCTAAATTTTGCTAAAAAGAAAGGCAAGAAAATTAATGGTATGAAAATAGATATGTAATCAGCAAATTATGCATGTTTTTATTTTATTATTCATCCAAATATTGCTGGCCCATCCACAGAGTCATTATATTTAGTCATCAAAAATAATCTGCTTTCAAAAAAAAAATAATAATCTGCTTTCTATTGATTTTTTTCTATTGATTTTTAATTGTGTCAATTATATTTTGAACTTACTGTTATGAAGATGTATTTGAATGATGGGTATTTTATATGACTAGTTAGTTATCGTTAAGTTAGCTCTTCATATTATATATAAGTAGTTTTGATTTACAACTTCTGATTATTTTGATTATTGATTTATAACTTTGAACCATTTTGATGCACGGCACATGAACATCGACTACCACTTTTGCTCTGGGCTCCACCAATGTTAGGGACCGACCTGCCCCCCCAGGAGAGGGCCAGCCATGCGCCTGTCAGAACTTCAAGGTAGTGATGGGAAGCAAGGGCTCTGGAATCCAATTTCCCAGGTTCAAATCCCGGTTCTGCCGCTCAAGTGCTGGGAAATGCGAGTCAAAGCCTTCAACTTCTCCTCTCTTTAGTTTCCTCAGCTACACTATAGGGATAAAAAAAGTACCTACCAAATAAGATTGCTGTGAGGATTCAGCGGGGATTCAGACCCTGCAAAGAAACAGCTTATCACAGTTCTGGTCACAGATGCAAAATGTTAGCTGACGGTGTGGGTGATGATGTTAATATACGCCGCCCAGTTGTAAAAAGGATAAAGAAGGAAGTGCAGGACAACATGTACACTATTCCAACTTTAGTATATAAAGGGGAGACATTTATACAAGAAATATATATTTATAGTCTCTTATATAAGCTTTAAATAAATCCAGAGACTATTGAAGAAGCTAATGACAATAGTTACAGAGGGGACTGAGGGGGGAGAGGGGAAGTGGGAGACTTTTCACTGTTTACCTATTTGTGTGTTTTATTTTTATATTTGAACCTTGCGAATGTAATTCTTATTCCTAAAATTAATGTTTCGTTTAATATTAAAAATGTGCTGTTCAGGACTGAATGCAACCTTGTAACAGATCAGGGTAGAGCTGTTCTCTCCCTTTCCTCGCCCTGGAAGCTTCTGCATCTCCAAGACTGCGCTGGCTTGTTTTTGCCTCTGTATCACACATTTCATTCCACCTGGGTTTCTGGTCGACGAACTCAGGTGCTTGGCCTGGTCCCTGGCAGCAGTCACCAGCCCTGGCGGGGCCTCTGCGCCCACCAGTAAGGAGGCCTCTGAAGCCCGGCACAGGCCTCACCGTCCTGCCTGGTATTGACTCACCTCTCGCCCCCACCAGCTCACCTGTCTGAACCTCATGACACCACCTGCAGGCCCGTGATTCCACCTCGGCAGCCCTCCCTTCCCCCTCCTCTACCTGCTCAGGCCAGGTGCTGAGCCTCCGCCCTCACCCTCCTGGCGCCTCTGAGCTCCGGTCCCGGGGTACCACTCTGTGCTCTGAACCTTGCGCAGGTCCTCTGGGTCCCCTTGGACCACTTTGGGACACATGTTGGAGGAAAAAACAATAATCAACACAGTTCCTTTGAGAAGCCTGCAGTTTAAAGTTCGGGGAAGATAGCTGTTTGAGACATACTTTTAATTCCTTTCACAGTTTATGACAGAAATATCTAGTAGAGGAAAACCTTGCATCTACATTGGAAGCTGGGAAGCGTCATCCACACGCCAGAAATGATGAAGACTTTATGCTAAATACAGAGCATGTAGGAAGGAATAAATTAGGGAAGGACTTTTGGAACCGGCCCCTGAGCACAGCTCTCCACAAGGGGGAAGAATCATCAGATTGAATCCTTGGGAAGCAGGGTGTAAAACTGCAGGACTCGGCCAGGAAGTGGATCCCTGCTTCCCCGTCCTCAGCATCCTGGAGCACACCGTGAACCCCAGAGAACCATTTTCAAACATCATTACGTGGCAGCGGTCCCACCGGGGCCCATAAATATTTTTCTATTGACTTTTGTTTTCATCTTTAACAGTATCCTATGAACAATTTCAATAAACAGTGCAAGGCAAAGGAAGAGAAGTTGCAGAGAGCAGAATAAATCTTTGACGTGTTAACATAAATTCCTAGCCAACTCCACCTTAGACTGAGGAGGAGCCTGGGGCACGGGCACAGACCAGGCACAGATGTGGCCACCTGGGCTCTGCCAGCATCTCCTGCAGCGTCACCAAGTGGAGAGGGAAAGAAGGTTCCAGAACTAGGGAGAGAGGCCAGCTGGAGAGGTGGGGGTGGGGAAGGGGGAGAAGACCCAGCCAATCACGGAGTTGGGAGGTGCCCCAGAGCCCCTCTGATCCTCCCCGCTGTGATGTTGGCTTACGAGCTCAGGCTGTGGAACCCGACTGCCTGGGTTCAAATCCTGGCTCCACCACTTACTAGCCGTGTCCCCTCTGGCCTCAGTTTCTTTATCTGTAACTGTGGGGTAAAAATAGCATCTACCACCTGAGGTCAGCATTAAGTGAGACAATTCACGTCAATTCGCTTAGCACAACGGACAATGTGCTCAATGAATCGCACCTGACATGATTTTACAGGCCCAGCTCCCCCAGGGGTGAGCAAGTTCTGGGAAACAGGGTGCCACAAAACGTTAATTTGTTTACAGCTACTGATTGTGGGTGATGGGCAGATGAATACCTGGACCCGGCCGGTTAAGCCGCGTTCCGGGAAGCAGGTGCATTCAGGAAACCAGACCTCGGGTGGGTTGGAGGCTGTTGAATGGGCGGATGGAGCTGCAGGGTCCCGGGTGGAAGGAGCACAGCTCTGGGGCAGCACCTGGTTCCCACCGCTGCTCATGTGGACCCTGGCACGTCATTTAACCTCTCGGGGCCTCGATTTTTCTCTTTTATAAAACGGACATGATCGTACTGTTGCCAGGATTTCTGCCAAAAGCAAAGTCAATAGCAAACGTGAAGAGCCTGGTTCGAGCAGGTACACCTCCCACCTTGAGGAACTGAGCAAATGGTGTCCCCACTGAAATCAGAAGATCTGATGGGTTTCCAGCTCAGCTGGACCCTCAGGCAAGTCACTTCTCTGTCAGGATCCAATTGGATAATGTGCCTTAAAGTGCTTTAAGGATGACAGTAATTTGCCAAGCATCGTATTGTTTACTAATACATGCTTTTATGTGCTGGGCCTCACTGATACCTCTGAGGTTCAGAGAGGTAAAGCGATTTTCCCAGGGTCACACAGCAAGAAAATGGCAAAGCAGATCAGATGCTAGTTTTGCAACTCTGAATCCCCAGCCTTTTCTCTCTGTGCCTGGCCTGGAGCTTGGGGCTCTGCAGCCCCATGGGCAGGCTCACCCCACACCATCCCCAGGCCCTGGCATGGAGAGCCCAGCCTAGACCTGCTTACCAGCTCCTTCCCCACTGGCGAGAGGAACCAGAGAGTATCTGCTGCTGCCACCCCAGCGTCTGACGAGGTGGGGCTGCGGTTCCAGCCCCGATCCATCTAACTCTGCAAGTGTCAATGGGGATAATATCAGAAGCGCTAAGCACAGAACGTCACCCCTGCCGGTCCTCAATGGCAGTTAGCAGGCTACTGTCAGACTCTGAGCTCTTGTGGGAAGGGACTGTGTTTTCTCTACCTATAAACTCTGGTGACTGAGGACTGAGAAAAACACACACAGGACTGCAGGGAAGAGCAGGCTTTAGGATTGTGGCCGAGAAAGAAGACCGCGTGGAAAAGACAGGGCAGAAATGACCGGCGAAGGACGAGGAGAACCAAGCGGGTATTGTAGCCAGAAATTAAGGAGGAGAGTTTTTCAGGGAGGAGTAGGCCATGGTGCCAAATGCTGCAGAGAGGCCCCCCAGAGGGTTGGAATGAAGAGGCCTTTGGATTTTGCAATCGGGAAGCACAAGAGGCCATGGCAAGAGCCGTGTCCTTGGGGAATCAGATGGCAGAGGTCTGCGTGCCTGAGGGAGAAGAGACAGGGAACGGAGAGCTCGGTCCAGCATGACAGAAACAGCTCACATTCATGGGACAGTTAACACATGCCACCCACTGTTAAGCTTATTTTTGTTCATTATTTCAGTCATTCTTTACAACAATCCTGTAAGATGTGCTATTGTCCCCATCTTACACATGGTAAGATCAGAGAGGTTAAATTCTTTCCCCAAAGTCACACAGCAAGGAAGACGGAGATCCAGGAGCTGAGCGTAGTTCTCTTTGATCTTGTAACCAGAGTCTTAAGCGATGTATGGGGACAGCATGAGGATATAGGAGAGGACGCAGAGGCGGTGGGGACCCGGGATCCAGGCCACGGGACTGAGGACATCCGTTTCTCGTTTCTGCCTATATGAGGCACTTAGTCTGAACCAAGACTGACTTTAAGGGCTCAAACATAGTTTTTACAGACTGATGGAACTTCTCTGCACCCCGATTCTACAATAAGCTCTTTTGGCAGTGCAGGCCAGTAAAGAAGCTTCTGGAGGAGCGTGCAGCCCAGAATCCATTAACGATTAAAACAAACAACACACACACACACACCATTTACATGAGGGTAGTAGCATTCAAACTTGCAGTATCTCAACTGGTCTTCCAACCAGCGCCGGGTGGACACACATGGAATCACCGCCACTTGGTAGATATGGAAACTGAAGCTCGGGGATTTTGTCAGGCACCAAGGCACCAGACTGCTCAACCGCTCTGCTGAGAGCAGGTTTTAATCTCACCCTCACTGATCAACTCTGCCAAGAGCCCAAGGAGAATGAGATCAGAGGGAAAAGTCCAGGATGAGTCATTCGTTCTACATTCATATATTGACCACCTACTACGAGCACACTGTTCCAGGAGATTTAGAGACAGAAGGACAACGATCCCTGCCTCCAAGCTGGGGAGACAGACAAGGACACGAACGGTGACTTATTCTCTTGCAAGTGCCGGGGAAGCCCAGGGCCCTTGAGGCATGGGCGCTGCGATAATAGGTGGCTACTAGTAGCTGGGAGAGGGGCTGGGGTAGCTGCCCTTCACCTCTGAACATGAGTGGCCTCTTCCCCATCCTGGTGCTCTCCTATGACAGGACAGCCAGGCACACCCCACAGCACTTCTGGGCACCCGGTCAGTAGACCCTGTGCTGTCCCTTTTCTCCCTAGCAAACTCAATGGCGAGCCCTGGCCACATGCCACTGATGGGCCAAGCTTTGGGGAAGAACCCGGACCCAGGATGAGTCAGGTTCAAGACACTCTCGTCCCTGCCACGAAGTCTGTGTCACCTGGGGCCACTCCACTCACACCCTGAACCTTGATTTCCTCATCTGTCCAAAGCAGTTGGGCTGGCTCCACCGAGCTGCTGGGAGAATGAAATGGGATCGTGTTCGTGGAAGTGCTTTTTAAGCTGAAAATCTCTTAACAGAGAGCAGGGGCTTTTCTAAGGCTTCTGCTGAAGTCCTACGATTGAGCTTCAAGATCGTCATTGCCTCTCTTGCAAAAGCAGCGGACGAGTTAATTCCTAAGCTCTTCAGCCCATGGGGAGCAGGGGCAGAGTAAAGGGCAAGTCTGGAGGCCCCTTTTGGAAATGACAGGATCCGTTTAGCAATCAATTAGCGCAGTCCCCAGGCTCCAGGCCTGCACGCCCGGCAGAAAGAATGCGTCTCACCGCGCTGATTAGAAACAGATGCGCTGGCAAACAGACCTGGCCGAGTGGGGTCGGAATTCCTGGGCACCCAGCTCCCGGCTGGGAGGTGGGGTTCGTTATTACGTTCTGGGTACCGATGCGGGGAGGGAGGCCAAGGAAACCAAGCTCAGAGAGCAGCCTGCCTGGAGAATGTATACCTTTGAGGGGATTCGGAGGCGGGAGAGGGAAGAATGTTGACTCTTGTCAGAAATAATCTGGGATAAAATTAGTTCAGCCAAATACAGAATATGGCTTTTGACCCACAGAGGCTGATTCCAAACATGATACGCCTGACACGTGAGAAAGTGAGTGACTTGGGCGCTGAGCAAGTTGCAGGAGGCCCGAAAAATAACCCACTGCCATCCATCTCATTTACTGAGTTCTTACTGTATACAAGGCCCTGCACCAAGCCCTCTATACACTCTCTCATGCATTTATCACAGCGACCCTGACTTTATGTCCATTTTGCAGATGAGAAAACTGAGATACAAAAGAGGTTCAGTAACTTAACCCAAGATCACACAGATAATTAGTAGATCCAGGACTTGAACCCACCTGGGAGGTCCCCTCTCCTGACCATGATGGTAATTATTTCTCTCCTTCCAACTTTCTCCTTCTCCCTTAACAGATGGAAGAGGACTTTGAGCTCCTCTTCTCCAGTCTCCCAGCACTGCAGGAAAGCTCACCGCAGTGTCACTGACCGTGGGCAGCAGCCTCTTCAACCCTCCCCATGAGGAAGCCCTCACCACCTCCCAAGGCTGTTGGCGCTAAGCTTGGACAGTTCCCAAAGCCAGCTATTCTTACTTCTATTAAGCCCAAAGCTGGGTCCTGGCAAGCTTGGGGTTTCCCGCAGTCGTGCTGCTTCTGACCTCTGCATCCCCTCTGACAGTGTCTAATTCCTTTTCCCTGGGACTGTCTCAGGCATGACCATGACCCCATCCTTATTTTTCTAATTTTTCTAGGCAACACAGCCTCTGTTTGACAGCTGCTCCCTGCAGGCAGCTGTGCAATTCCCCCATCATCACCAACACCCTTCCCTGGACACCCTCCAGCGCCAATGTCCCTGGTGGGTCCAGATGTGAACATGGGGTCAACCAGGTCTCCCATCTCCCTACAGCACAAAATGGAACACTCTTTAAAATATTATTTTAATACAGTTTGTTTACCATTATAAGAGTGATACAGTCTCACTGTAGGAAATATTAAAAATGCCATAAGTAGAGCAAAACTGCCTCCCCAGAGAGAGAGAAATCACCTGTTATTCCACCTCCAGCCTCTTTTCTGCATTTGTATCTGGCTTTGTTTATTCTAGATCTGTAAATTTGTGACCTGCGTTTTCACTTACCATTATAGCATAAGCACTTGGCTGTATTATTAGAAAGTCTTTGAAAATGTCATTCATAATGGTCACATCATAGTCTGTTGACACGGACAGACCTACTTCACTATTTCCCCCATTTGGGACAGTGCTACGAATCTCTGTCTCCAGTTCTTCCTAACTACAGAAGCTCAGTTTTGTTTGAGGTCTCCACAAGATGTCACCTACATCCTAGGAGATAGGGCCCTTGACTCTAAACTCCTGGCACTAATGTCAAGCCCCCTCCCCCGATGTTTGCCTGATCAACCAACTTGATGTTATCAGGCCTGAGCAGAGGTTATCGCTAATACCCAGACCAGTAATGTAGCGCCTAAGCCCTTATCAGTACCTTGATTGATTTTGTAACCTCATGATGTCACAGCTGGAGAGGCCCTTAAAGATCATCCTCTCAAGTTTCAGATCACAAAACTGAGTTCAGAGAGAGCAAGTGAGTTGCCCCAGGTCACACAGTGGTGATGCTGGGCCAGGAACCGAGGGCTCTGGACTCCCAGCTTGGAGGTCTCTCCACAGCCACCCCCATGCTGCCCAGGGGACAGCCAGGGAGGGCTCGTGTTAGGGCAAGGTTTGTTATTCCTTGACACTGAGAAGAATAAGTCAAGCTAGTCATTTTTAGCTAAGGCAACTGGCCTCTTACCAAGAGTTCAAATTTAACAACAAAAAAAAAACCAAAGAAAGGAGAGAATGGAAATCAACAATGGCACATGGGCCACAGAAGCACACAGAGCATTTCCATTTTCCTTGCTGGCCACCCTCTCCAGCTTCCCCGCTTCCTTTCCCACAGTCTCAAGCTACCACCACCAAGAAGCCCTCCAGAATCATCAGACTTGCAGCTCTTAGGCTGAGATATTGATGTCCTGAACCCTGGAGAAGGGAGTGGGAGGATCATACTCTCCAATAAAATAAGATCCATAGGGCAGGACCAGAGGACTTCTTCTTCTGCCTTCTTATAACTCCAGGAATGGATAATTTATAGAAAACACAAATATGTGAATGAATGATACCACCTAGAAATCACCTTGACCAGCATTGAACTGCCAGAGACTTAGGTTACTTCATGTCTCTGGTCTCAGAGTCCTCATCTGTAAAATGTATCCTCCCCAATTCATTCTACAAACATTTCTTGAGTGTCTGCTGTGTGCCAGGCTCTGTGCTGAGCACTAAGGGAAGAGTAAAGGCTTAAGGATCTCAGTTACCAGGAGACACAAAGAAGAAAAGAAAAGAATGTTTATTCAATATCTTTTTTTCCAGGCATTATGATAGGCAAAAGACAACAATTAACAAAAACAAATAGTAAGGCTTACAATTTTAGAAATGTAATTTGCTAGATAAACTGTAAGCCCTTCCACTAATAAACACTTACATACTGTGGATAAAGTATAACAGACATCCTTTGAAAAGCAGAGCTAAGTTCTCCAGTAAGAAAGGAAATCATCAAGGGCCAGAAATTGAGAAGCGACTAAATATCAAAGGAATAAGGTTTTGAGTTAATGCTATAGCTGTGTGGGAAGAACCCTACCCCTGCAGTCCAGAAACTCCCAGACTGGTAAAGTAACATGGTAACATTAGTCTCAGGACAGTGATACCCCTAGGATTCCTGACAGTAACAAACATGAAACTGCTTGGGAAAGCACACTGTCAACCAAGGCTGCACATGATTCCCACAGATAGAGTGCTGCTGTAGATGAGCTCGTAATCCAGATTACAAGATGAGTGAGCAAGAATGAGACAAAATAAGCAGCAGGATTTGATCCCCCCCACGGCCACCACCAAGACTTTAACCATCAGAACAAACAACATACAGAATACAAGATAAGTAAATCTTAAATAATTAACAACATGAAGGAATTTTAAAAAGGAAAGAGAACGATAGCTTTAAAAAAACAAGCAAATTTTGGAAAATATCCAACTTGAACTATTAGAGAAATACAGAAAGTCCCCAAAATTAAAAACCCAATGGGGACTTCCCTGGTGGCGCAGTGGTTGAGAATCCGCCTGCCAATGCAGGGGACACGGGTTCGAGCCCTGGTCCGGGAAGGTCCCACATGCCGCGGAGCAAATAAGCCCGTGTGCCACAACTACTGAGCTTGTGCTCTACAGTCAGTGAGCCACAGCTACTGAGCCCATGTGCCACAACTACTGAGCCAGTGTGCCTAGAGCCTGTGCTCTGCAACAAGAGAAGCCACCCTGGTGAGAAGCCCATACACCACAACAAAGAGTAGCCCCCGCTCTCCGCAACTAGAGAAAGCCCGCGTGCAGCAGTGAAGACCCAACGCAGCCAAAAATAAATAGATAGATAGATAAATTTATTTTTAAAAACCCCAGTGGATGAGTTAAACAGCAAGTTAAATCCAGCTGAAGAGATGATTGCTACACTGGAAGGTACCTCTGTTAATAATTTACCTTATTGCTTCTTATGCAACAGAATATTTTTGAACAGTATTATATTGTTATAAGTTGCAATGTCACTTTGAGACTAATCATTTAAAGGATAAACAAAGAGAAACTGATTGGTTTAAACGTAGACGTGATGAGCTTTTTAACATTAACTGGCAAACGTCTCTATCATACTTTTGAACAGATTAGCTTCTGGCATCGTGCATTTCAAACCTTATTTCTCCTTCAGTATTCATATACTTCCAATCCTGAACATCATAAGACCTGTTATACTACAACATCTGGCCCCTGTACCTTATGCCACAAGCCCAGGTGAACTGACACAGTGGGCAGTAGTATTTATTATCCCTGGAAGCCATTCCCAAGCCAGGATGGCTAGTGATCCCTTACCTATACATGGAAATGACTGCAAACCACATAAATATATACCACTGGGATGGATGGTCTGTTGTCAACTTGCAACCACCATCATCACTCCTTATAAGTCAGAAAATCACTTCCCAGTATGGCTCCAGGTCAGAGTTTGCCAATAAGAGAAACCTGAACAAGATTGGAAAGTAGAAGAGATGCAAGGTGAAATAACTGAAATATTAGCATTTTTTCAGAAGTTTGTGGCGGTCAGACACAGCTTCAAAATTTCTCTACGAGCTACCACTCTGAGGTTGCGCAAAAGTAGCAGTTCACGGCCTTTCCACAAACTCTTACTTCACAGTCATAGTGGCAAGACATGGTGGTTTCTCAGACTGTCCGACTATCAGTGGCTTCTCCCAGTCTACCCTACCTCCCCTTTCCCACACCGGGCCAGAGTACAGATATCATGTTGATTCACAGACAGAGGCTAATAGTTTGGCTGGATGGACAGGGACTTTGAAATAATAAGATGGGAAAGTTGGTGACAAAGATATAAGGGGTGTGAGTGGATAGATCTCTTCAAATGAGCGTATTTATGTGGGGTTGCTCAGCAGAAGAGGGCTCCAGCATCAGCGGAGAAGAAAACCCATTCTGTGGACATCAGTCAGCCTTCCCCACCACCCCCCAGCACTTCTTCCCTTGGTCAAGGTGCTCATGGACAAAATGGCCATGGTGGAAGCAATTCAGGTGATACGTGAGCTCAGCAATAGAGACCCCCACTCACCATGGCTGATGTGGCTACAGCCCGTGTTGAGAGTCCAGCCTGCTGACCAAAAGACAAACACTGAGCCCTGAATACAGCTTTCCACAGGGACCGGCCAAGCCATTTGATGGAGCATTGATGACATTGAACCAAGTCCATCGTAGAGAGTTTCATGGCAACTAAAAAGCTAATTCCAAAATCTGTGTGGACGACTACAGGACCATGAAAACCTAAGTCATTCTTGAATAAGAACAAGAGGAAAGGATTTGTCCTACCAGATATCAAGAGAAAGCTAATCAAAATAGTGTGGTATTGGTACGGGAGTAGACAGACAGTCCGATGAAACAGAAGAGAGAGCCCAGGAACACACAGGCATATATGGAAACTGGATTTCTAGCAGAAAAGATGTTATAGATTTACAAGGAAAAGAATGGACCATAAGAAATGATACTGACACAATTGGTTATCCATACAGAAAAAATTAATTCCTTCTTCATGTCCTACATAAAAATCAATTCAGGGTAGATTAAACACAAATATGAATGATAAAACTATAACAAAAATTAGGACACAATATAAAACAATTTTTGGTCCCCAGGGTAGAGAAGAAGTTCTTAAATAAGGTATATTTGTATACACTCATCTTTTTTTAAAAAAAACAACAAAATAGATACATTAAGAACTTCTGGTTTTTCGGAGGACTTCAGAAAGAATGAGAAAAAACAAGCCACCAACTTGGAGGTGAAAATTGCAACACATATGACAAAGGATTAACTTCCAGAACGTGTAAAGAATGCTTATAGGGGCTTCCCTGGTGACGCAGTGGTTGAGAGTCCACCTGCTGATGCAGGGGACACGGGTTTGAGCCCCGGTCCGGGTAGATCCCACATGCCGTGGAGCAGCTGGGCCCGTGAGCCATGGCCACTGAGCCTGTGCGTCCGGAGCCTGTGCTCCGCGACGGGAGAGGCCACAACAGTGAGAGGCCCGCGTACTGCAAAAAAAAAAAAAAAAAAAAAAAGAATGCTTATAAATCGATAAGAATAAGGAAAATAACCCCAAAGAAAACAGATGAAAGGCAAAAACAGGAATTCCACTGAAGAGAAAGACAAATGTCTGATAAACATGAGAACATGGTCAACATAATTGAGAATAAAGGAAGTGCAGGTTAAAATCACAATGCCTAAATTAAAAGTTTAAACACACACACACACACACAGTGCCATACCATTCCACACTTACACCAATTTGGCAAAAATTAAAGCACTGACAATACCAAGGGTTAGTGAGTGTGTGAAGGACAAGAAACATATTGAAAGTAGGAATACAGAGTGAAGTAAGTCAGAAAGAGAAAAACGAATACTGTATGCTAACACATATATATGGAATCTAAAAAAAAAAAAAAGGTTCTGAAGAACCTAGGGGTAAGAAGGGAATAAAGACACAGACCTACTAGAGCATGGACTTGAGGATATGGGGAGGGGGAAGGGTAAGCTGGGACAAAGTGAGAGAGTGGCATGGACATATATACACTACCAAACGTCAAATAGATAGCTAGTGGGAAGCAGCCGCATAGCACAGGGAGATCAGCTCGGTGCTTTGTGTCCACCTAGAGGGGTGGGATAGGGAGGGTGGGAGGGAGGGAGACGCAAGAGGGAAGAGATATGGGAACATATGTATATGTATAACTGATTCACTTTGTTATAAAGCAGAAACTAACACACCATTGTAAAGCAATTATACTCCAATAAAGATGTTAAAAAAAAAAGAAAGTAGGAATATAAAGAGGTGCATAATCACCAAAAATTGGTAACATCACAGGTGTCCATAATGAGTAGGTTAGACTTATATATTGTGATACATTCAAACAATGAGTCCATCGTTAGACTCCACTGCAGTGAAATGGATTAACGACACAGCTACTCATCAACACAAATTAACTTCAAAAACATAAATTTGAAGGGGTAAAAACAAGTCACAGAAGAATATGTACAGTATGATCCCGCTTGTATAAACTTTAAAGGCAGGCAAAACTAAAAAGTTGTTTAAAATACATATACGTGTGGTAAAAGCTACAGAAAAGCAAAGGAATCATCAACATAAAAGTCAGAATAGTGGTTATGTGGGAAGCGGGGCAGGATGCCCCTGACAGAGGCACAAAAGAAGCGTATAAGGTATTAGGTAATGTTCTAATTGTCAACCTGTATGCTGGGTACATCATTCTTTGGTGTATGGTTTACATACACTTTTATGTATGATACACAATAAAAGCAAACACACAAATGGCTGAAGTGTCACAGAACTGAGGCCACAAAAATGGTCCATTATATGCAATATTGTAATAGCGAAGAACAAATCTGACTCCCTACTGGATCTGTTTCTTTTACTTTAACCTTTGTATTGTATTGCTTTTGCTACAAGCATGTTGCCTATAGCCTGAAATATACAGGATAGCCCATTCTCAAGGCTCTGACCTTTAAAGGTATAACACTTTTCCATTCATATAGAGATAAAAAGTTGCAGAACAGAGAATAGCATTTGTCTTGTTGGAGGCTTATAGGAACATTGTGAAGGGACCTACATGGACAGCTGCAAGAACAAAGGATTCCGGCACCAAGAAGTTGGCAGCAACCAACCACACCTCCTCCCCTTTTAGTATAAAAGAAGCCTGAATTCTATCCAACTCAAAGAAGACGGTGTCCACCATCTTCTCGGTCTGGTGGCTTTCCAAATAAAGTCACTATTCCTGGCCCCAACAACTTGTCTCTCAATTTATTGGCCTGTCATGTGGCAAGTAGTAAGAGTTGGACTCAGTAACAATATCTAGAACATTATAATAGCTATGGTGGCTTTAAGGGGTACAGGCAGATCAGACAATCGGAGGAGAAAAGGACATATTAAGTTGATGATATATGTATTACTTTTTTTTCTTAAGATACAATTTTAAATGAAAGGTTTTTAATGTAGGTCTTTTAAAAACAGAAAAGGGTTAAGCAACTCACCAGAATTGATGGATTTTTAGATACAGGAAGCACAATGAGTCCTTAGAGGGTAAGGATAAATGAAACTATGCTTATATACATTATAGTTAAGGTGACTACATAATTTATCATTCTACACAGGACATTTTTGAGAATGAAAGAGGTGCTATTAACAGTTATGCAAGGGTAACAGGTATAAACAACGACTGCCCAGGGCAAACAAGAACATATCCTGGTGAAACTGCAACCACAGAGAAAGTACAGATTGCTTAAAAAGGAAACACAAGTAGAATGGCAATAGACTTCTCAACAGACACCAGGAGACAATGGAAAAATATCTTCAAATTACTCAGAGAAAATAAAGTTCATAGAATTCTACACCCAGCTAGATGTTACAGGGATAAAAACATGTTTGCTCAAACTAAACTAAGAGAGTTTCCCATTACATATCCATGCTGAAGGAAGAACTAAAGGATGTACTTCAAGAAGACGAAAATTAAATACAGAAAAGGAATGAGAAGCAAAAAGGAATGAGAAGCAAAAAACAATGGTAAGCAAATGAATTGGTAAAGTTACAGATGAATCTAAATAAACCACAACAACTTAACTAATGTTAGGGAAATGTAAAAAACACACTTCTGAACAACAAATGGATCAAAGAAGAAATTAAAACTAAAAAAGAAAATATTTAGAGCTGAATGATAATAAAATTCTACATATCAAAGTTTGGGATGTAGCTACAAGCAGCACTTAGAGGTCAGGGCCATAAAAACACATGTTAGAAGGAAAATTTATGGATTAAGCACAAAATTCAAGATGTTATATAAAGTGCAACAAAGTAAATCCAAAGAAAATAGAAAGAAATCAGAAAGGATGAGGTATTAACAAAATGCAAAACAAAGAAACAATAGAAGAGGTAATCAAGTTTGGTTCTTTGAGAATACCAATAAAATAGACAAACATCTGAACTGATGAATCAAAATATGAGAAGGCACAAATATATAACATTAGGAATGAAAGAGGGACATAACTATAGATATAGTAGAGAATTTTAAAACAATAAGAAAATACCATGAATGAGATTATGCCAGTAAATTGAAAAAGTTAGATAAAATGGAAATTTCCCCAGAAAAAAAAATAATTTATCAAAACTATTGAATGAGAAATAGAAAATCTGAACACACAAATAATCATTAAATAAACTGAATCTATGTTTTAAATATCTACACATATACGCAAACACCCAAAACTTGGCTCAGATGATTGTACCAGTTAGTTCTATCAAACATCTGAGGAACAGGCAATCCAACCTCACGTAAACTATTCCAAAGACTAGGAAAAGAAACTTCCCCCAACTATTTTATGAGGTAAGCATAACCTTATTACCAAAAAAAAAAAAAAAAACCCAAAAAAACAAAAAACAAGGAAAATATAAGAAAGGAAAACTACAGCACAATCTCACTTTTCAACATAAGTGCAAAAATCCTAAAATGTTTGCCGTTCAATACAGTATTATGTACAGTAATCACCACCATCAACTTAAACCAACTAGGTTTACTCTAGGAGTAAAAGGATGATTTAATATGAGAAAATCTGTTTATATAATTCACAGATCAAAGAGGGAAATGATATGTCTATTCAATATACATAGAAAAATTCTTTGAAAAATATTTAACACCCATTTATGATATAAGTTTTTAAAGTCTTAGCAAACTGAGATTTGAAGGGGACTTTATAACTTAAAGTGTATCTACAAACACTTTGGAATGAACATCAGACTTCATGGGCAGATATTAAAAGTATCCCTTTAAAGGCAGGATCAGGACAAGTCTGCCCATTATCTCCTCTTCTATTCACCATTATTCTAGAGGTCCTAGCCAGTGCACAGAGTCAAGAAAGGAAATTACAGCTGTAAAGATTTGAGAGGAAGAAATGAAACTTATTCTCTACAGATTATAGGCTTGCCCATATGGAAAATGCAACAAAGAGCTACTGCCAAACCATAGGAACAAATAAAAGGCTTCAGAAAAATGCTTGCTAAACCATCAGTGTGCAAAAATGAGCCGGGCTCCTACAATCAGCAACAAATGATTTAAAATGTAATTTTTTTAAAATTCCATTTACAATAACAAAAAACTGTAAGATACCGAAAATTAATACAACAAAAAATACGCAAAGAGCTTTACAGAGAAAAGTATGTACCTTTATTAAAAGACCTTAAGAAAGCAAAAAATAGAGACAAACCGTTCATGAATAGGAAGACTCAGGGTCATAGAGATGGCAGTCCTTTCTCCAAATCATCAATAAATACAATGCAAATGCAAACAAAATTTCAACTCGGCGCGTGTGTGTGCGTACACACATGCCTCCAATCTAACAAGTCAATCCTAAAGTTTAAAGGGTAGAGCAAAGACCCTAAGTACAAGCTGATTTTCTAGAACAAAGTAGGCTGCCTTACCCTACCAGATAGCCGGACATTTTATGAATTACAGTAATTAGCACAGTGTGGTATTGGCATAGGGACAGAAAAATAAACCAATGACACAGAATGGAGCCCAGATACAAGTCTAAAGCCATGTGGAAATCTCATATACGACAGAGCCCTACAACTGGAGGCGGGGGCGATTCTCCAGTCAATAACAGTGTTGGAAATATTGGTTACCGAAGTGGGGAATGGGGGAAAAAGAGATTCTTAACTCCCATGGTAGACAAAAATCAATTTCAGGTGAATTCAAGACCCAAATGTCAAATGCAAAGTTTAAAACCTGCCGAAGAAAATATAGCAGAAAACCTTTATGACCTCAAAAAAAAGTTCTAAAGGAAGCATAAACCATAAAGGAAAAGATTGTTAAATCTGATGACAGACAATGCCCTTAACAGAGTTAAAAGATGAAACACAGCGCTTCTCATAAAGTTAAACATACACCTTCCCTGTGCCCCAGCAATTCTCCTCTGAGGTATTTACCCCAGAGAAATGAAAACATATGTCCACAAAAAGACAGGTACAAGAATGTTTATAGCCATTTTATTCACGGTAGCCAAAAACTGAAACAACCATACTGTCCATCAACAGGAGAAAGGATAAACATATTGCAGTATATTTATACAATAGGAATCTTCTCAGCAATAAAAAAGAAATCTATACAACAACATGGATGAATCTTAAAAAAATTATGCTGAGCAAGAAGCCAGACACACTATATGATTTAATTTATATGAAGTTCTAAATCAGACAAAATTAATACAATATGGTAAAGGAAGTCAAAGCAGTGGTTGCCCAGGAGGGAGCACAAAAGACCCTACTGGGGTGATGGAAATCTTCTACGACATGATAGAGGAGTGCGTTACACGGCTATACGCATTTGTCAAAATCCATCAAACTGCAGCAATTAAGATTTGTGTATTTCGCTGTATTTTTTTAAAAACCTCCCATGCCTCGCCCCCTCCCCCCAACAAAAAAAGACAAACTACAGCCTGGGAGAAGATCGTTGCCTGCCAAGAGATTCATGTTCAAAATCTATAATGAACCGCCACAGATCAATAAAATCAGCAAATAGAATAGGCGAAAGACAGGAACCAGCAATTCATAGAAGAGAAAACAACTGAAAGTACGCTCAACCTCACCAGCAGTCAGGAAAACAAGACAGCACTTCATACCCTTTGGATGCACAAAGATTTTGAAGTCTGGGAATACTGAGCGCTGGTGAGACCACAGAACAACTGGAATTTGGATACCCTGAGCATGGGAATGCAGATTAGTGATATCTAGGAACAGGGAAGATGCTCATACCTTATGGCCCAGCATTTCCATGCCAGGTGTGCCCCCGGCGGTCTTCAGCTGAAGGGCATCTGCGTCTCGCCTGTGTGGCCGGCAGGGATCCTCACCAGAGCACTGCTTGTAACGGGAGAAAAAAGAAAAAGAGAAGAAGTCAGACGAGTGAGGAAGGGGAAAGGCTAAGTAAATGTCTACTACATCTACCAGCAGCAGAATGGACAAAATAACGGTAAATCCACATAACGGAATAAAAATCATTAGTGAAAATAAATGAATTCCAGGGGACACATAATGTCAGAATAAAATGTTAAACAGCAACAACAAAAAGCAGGTCACAGAAGAACATAAACTATGTTTCCATTTACATAAAGTTTAAAGAAAACCCAGCAAGACTAAACCACCTATTGTTTAGAGAAGCAAGTATATTTGGTATAAGTATAAAGAAAAGCCAGAAAATCATACACACAATTCAGGATAATGGTTACGTCTGAGAAGGGAGCTAAGGGGATGGGATGAGGAGGGCCTCATAGGGACTTTAAAAGTGACGGTTATAGGGCTTTCCTGGTGGCGCAGTGGTTGAGAGTCCACCTGCTGATGCAGGGGACACGGGTTCGTGCCCCGGTCCGGGAGGATCTCACATGCCGCGGAGCGGCTGGGCCCGTGAGCCATGGCCACTGAGCCTGCGCGTCCGGAGCCTGTGCTCCGCAACGGGAGAGGCCACAGAAGTGAGAGGTCCGCGTACCGCAAAAAAAAAAAAAAAAAAAAAAAAGTGATGGTTATGGTCTTTTTCCTAAATTGGGTGATTAGTACACAGATGTTCACTGTTCATTGTTGAACAGAGCTAGAACTCTGGACTGAGTGACAATCATCAATGACCCATGATGGGGTGACAGGAGGATTCCAGGGTGAGGGCCATGGGATAGAGTGACCTGTCTAGCACCAAGAAGAAATGGCTGCAGGCTGGGAGGGCTGGGGATGCGCGATGCTTATGGGTAGGGGCATGGACAGGAAACCGAGGGACCCCATGGAGGGCCTCTACCATGTTTTCTTTATGACGGAGGCAACAAGGGTGACTCCTGACAGACTGGAGGGAGGGGCCATCTCATCTCCCCAGCCTGACTGCAAATGCCTGTGCATGCAAGTGTCCTTCAAGTTCAACCACCATAGGAGGCAGCAGATACCTGCTGGAGGGGACGGTGAGAGGCTGCCCTGGACTGGTGCTGGAGAAGAGGGAGAACCTGCTTTGACTGACGACCGCCTCTCCTGCCAGGAGTCACCTTACAGTCAGCACAGGCCATGAGCAGCACGGTACAAGGGGCATCTGTGGGTGCCCGGTGGAGGCTGGGGTCCCAGGAGAGAAGGCGGGCTCAGGTCAAGGGGTGGGAGCCCATGGCTGTCTCCCAGATTCGTCCACTCCCTGCCCCCATCCCAACAGGAGCTCATTCACAAGCAAACACTAGGAAAACAAAGGGAAATCATCCAGCAGGGCCCTTCCCATCTGCAGAGCAAGGAAGTCTCAGTCTCAAGGTTAATGGTGAAGAGGAACTTGCCCGGCTGTGCAGGTCGTGAGGTCGGCAGGAATTTTGATAAACAAAAGGGGACGGTGGCACCGGGGCAGGGTGGGGGGCAGGGGTATCACTAAGAGCTCTGGCCACAGGGTCAAGAGGAGGCCAAGGGTGCACAGTCTCAGGGAAATGAAATGGTGATCATTTACAAGCACAGATTGTTTTACATTCCAGGGGAGTTGGCTCCCAAGCCAAACTCTTCCTGCAGAAGTTGAGGTGGTGGGTGAGTCACTGTTATAAATAGACCAGCGACCAGAATGTCATCGGAAAGGACACAGTCCCATAGGCATAACCTTGGAGGGAGTGGAAGGCGCTACGTGAACTGACAGCCGGGTTCTGAGAGGAGCGCAGAGGGAGGCCTCTGATGGGCTGTCGTGGAAGAGGAAGCGGACACTTGGGAAGGGGGTTCCAGCCAAGCAGGAGGAAGACGATGCAGGGGACTAGCCAGAAACAAGCCTCCCGCGTGGCTGAGCAGAGCCCAGCTCATGGCCTGCCAGTCCCTGGATCAGACTGAGCCATCTCACCTTCTAGAAGTTCTTCCAAAGAGTTCAAACTCTTCTAGGGTCCCAAGAGACCCCATCCACCAAAGCACGGGAGAACAAAATTCTTCAACAGAATCAGCTCATTCATTCGCCTACGGTTGACATGCCTGATGGGCACTGGGGACACAGGCGGCCCCTGCCCTCAAGTTCACAATGACTCAGAGATCTTAGGAAACTTGTAGAAGGGGAGAACGGCATCAGGGAAGTGAAGCCCTGTCCCCTGAGGGAATCTGACTCCGGCCCATGGTGGGGAGAGGTTGCCCAGAAGCCTTTCCTGATCCCTCGAGGCCAGGCTGGGTGCCCTACTCTTTGCTCCCACCGGTCCCTGCACTTCATCCTATCACTGGTCATGGGAAGGATTTAACTGTCCCAGAACTGAGCTGAGGTCCCAAACTGAGAAAAAAGTAGCTAAGAATCTGGTATGTCCACACCCGGGAGAGGAGGCAGCGCCTGCCCAGCCACCGGAAACTACCAGCCCCTAAAGGGATCAGGAGGCTATGGAATGCACCCAAAATATGTCAAGGGACAGGAAAGGGGGGTTAAACCTAGCATAATGGAAAGCACTGTGGAAAAATAAAAACGTTTCCTGTTTAGACTCCCGTGAATTGACATTCCCCAATAAGCCATGAATCGCAGGATGATGGCCTCTGTTTCCACAATAGGATTGTAAACTCCTTGAGAGGAGAAGACATGTCCCCCACTTTGTCCCCAGCACCTGCAGTGGTCTCGGGCCCAGTAATACTTGTTGGAGGAACCCAATGCCCAGGGCTCCTCGCGAGGCATCTCCTGTCTGCTGGACAAGCCAACCCCTCAGAACCAGAAGCAGCCCCATCTCACATGAGGCACCAACCACTCAGGGTCCTCCCCCATCCCAGGGCCCATGCTGTGGGCCTCAGAGCAAAACTCGCTTTTTGGAAGTGGCCTGTCCTGGAGCGGGCTCGGCCCTCTCTCTTCTGGTGTGAGGTCAAGGGCCCACAGAGCCTGGCCTGCCTTGTGGAGCGGACATTCCAGATTTCTTCTGGGAAAGCGGAGGGAGGGAAACCCCCTCATGGCCCACCAGCTGGAGGTCAACAGGAAGTGGCCAAGAGGCCCTGGATGAGATCCCCTCCTGCAGTGTAGACAAGCCCCAGCGTGTCTGTTTGGCAGGAGGTGGGAGAAGTAGGTGGCAGTCCCTGTGAGCCGAGCGGACAGCCCTGGCCTCGGCAACTAAGAGTCTGGGGCTGGACGGGCTGTTGGCTGACCAACTGACACGGAGAGCTTCCCCAGGTCTTCCTCCCGACACTGCCCCAAAGTGGGTAAGGCGTAGGAGGGAGGTCCTGAGCCCCCAGCCCCTCAGGCACCCCAGCCAGAGACCCAGCACACACTCTAGTCTCAGGACCCCCTGGGAAGGCCTCAGGATACAAGCACATGGCCCCCAAAAGACCACCAAGGTCTTCACCACCAGCCCAGTGGTCTTCACCGTGCCCCAAGGAGCCCCAGGACACAGCCAAGACCTGGGCCCTTCCTCCCTTGTGGGAACTTAGCTTTGATCTGGTCTCTTTATGAGTATGAAGGGAAGGCTACCCTGGTAGGGTCTCATTCCACAGCTGGGGAAACTGGGACCAGAGAGTGGGAAGGACTGGTCGAACGTGACACAGTCAGCAGCAGCTCCTTAGCCCGGCACTAAGTATAGCGGGCACTGGGGAGCCAGTGAAGATTTCAGGGAGGGAGTGACATGCCTGAAGCAGGCAGGGAAGACAGCAACAAGGGGATGGTGGAAATTGGCTACTCTGGGAGGGGGGAGATGTGGCAAGAACTCAGTGCGGGGGGAGGATAAGGAAGGTACAGACCTCCACTGAAGACGAATAGATCTGGGTCTGGGCCACCGCTTGGATAGTACCACCAAGTACAACATGGCGGTGACGGTCAGGGGAGCAGAGGGGCCAAAGATGACCCCAAGCTTCCGATGAGGGTGTCTGAGAGGCTGGCGGGGCCAGGAAGAGGGAAATTGGGGGGCTCAAATTCAGGCAGGTTTGTTTTGAGGAACAGGAAGGACAAGGACATTTCTTATGAGAATAAGTAGAGCTGGGGTTGGGGGGTTAAGTCTACTTTCCTACAGTGGCTTTAAAGTCAGCTAGGCCTGAGATCCAGTCCCCCAAACTCTGCCATTCACTAGCTGTGTGACCTTGGCAAATCGTGTAACCTCTCTGAGCTCACCTGTAAACTGAGGGTAATAATAGGGCTCACCCAGAGGACTGTTGTAAGGACTTAGACACCACACGTAAAGTGCCTGGTGCATTATAATCGCTGATAAATATTTGCTGTTATTCTCACTATGATATGCCAGGCGCTTAATATATAAAACCTCATGTCATCCTCCCAGCAATTTACAAATCTGGCTTTGTTTTTTCCCAATTTGCAGGTGAGAAAAACGGAGGCTCAGAGAGGTTAACGAAAGGGCTCAGGGTCACACAGCAAGCATTAGGATCAGAGCAGAGAGTCAAACCCAGGTCCTTCTGGTCCAAAGCACAAACTTTCCAGCATCGGGTGGTACCTCAATTGCTTTCCTGGGGCTACAGGGCTGTCTCCCACTTCCAGGAAGGGGGAGACTCAAGAGGCTCAGAGATCAGGCAGTAGGTTTGAACCCATAGGACATGAACCCAGAATCACCTGGACATAGTTTGGACAATTTTATTTGTCTCCAGTGGACCTGATGACATTTTCCATTTTTTCTCTCCCCACTTTTTCTTCTCCCGTCAATGAGACTGTACTCTCAACTCCAGTGAGTCACCGGAAAATATAAATTAAAAGAAAAAAAAATTAAGAGGAACATTGCTTCTACGTAAGCCCCTGCCATCTGTGAATCATTCAAGACAGGTATAATGGACGTAATTACAGCTCACCCACTAGCTAGACCCAAAATCAGTCCTGAGGGCTGGTGTCAGAATCTAGTGGTTTCCCCGGCAGAGCCCGGGGCAAATCAAACCTGAACTGATGCTCTCGGCCTTGGTCATCTCACTGGGAGCCCATAGTGGGAGGAAGCTGGGTACCATGCCCTGGCGCCAGGGACACAGCAATTTCAGGGCACCCCTCCAGCCCCACCCCCACCCTATCTCCACCCCCCAGTTCCCATCCCACTCACTCAAGGCCCCTCCCTCCATCTGAACTCCTCCTTCCCACCACCTTGCTTCTTAAAGGAGCCAGACCTTTATTCCTCCATCTCTGTAAAGTCATCCCACCTAGCAAAACGTGGGCAGATATCCAATTCATAATACTATAAATAACGCATTCCTTTATGTGTCCAGGCGGCCGGGAGCTTGATTAATCACAGGGCTTTTGTGGCAATTAAGTGAGATGATGCATGTAAGGCCGTTTGCACAATGTCTGTGTTCAGTAAATGCCAGCTACTTTTTTCCTTTTTTTTTTCCATTTCATTTATTTATTTTTTACAACTTTATTGGAGGATAATTGCTCTACAATGTTGTATTAGTGTCTGCTGTACAACAAAGTGAATCAGCTATATGTATGCATATATCCCCTCCCTCTTGAGCCTCCCTCCCACCCTCCCTATCCCACCCCTCTAGGTGGTCACAAAGCATTGAGCTGATCTCCCTGTGCCATGCGGCTGCTTCCCACTAGCTATCTATTTTACATTTGGGAGTGTATATATGTGCATGCCACTCTCTCACTTCGTCCCAGCTTACCCTTCCCCCTCCCCGTGTCCTCAAGTCCATTCTCTACATCTGCATCTTTATTCCTGTCCTGCCCCTAGTTTCTTCAGAACCTTTTTTTTTTTTAGATTCCATATATATGTGTTAGCATACCGTATTTGTTTTTCTCTTTCTGACTTACTTCACTCTGTATGACAGATTCTAGGTCCATCCGCCTCACTACAAATAACTCAATTTCATTTCTTTTTATGGCTGAGTAATATTCCATTGTATATATGTGCCACGTCTCCTTTATCCATTCATCTGTCGATGGACACTTGGGTTGCTTCCATGTCCTGGCTATTGTAAATAGTGCTGCAATGAACACTGTGGTTCATGACTCCTTTTGAATTATGGTTTTTCTCAGAGTATATGCCCAGTAGTGGGATTGCTGGATCATATGGTAATTCTATTTTTACTTTTTTTTTTTTTTTTTTTTTGCTGTATGTGGGCCTCTCACTGTTGTGGCCTCCCCGTTGCGGAGCACAGGCTCCAGACGCGCAGGCTCAGCGGCCATGGCTCACGGGCCCAGCCGCTCCGCGGCATGTGAGATCCTCCCGGACCGGGGCACGAACCCGTGTCCCCTGCCTCGGCAGGCAGACTCTCAACCACTGCGCCACCAGGGAAGCCCTATTTTTACTTTTTTAAGGAACCTCCATACTGTCCTCCATAGTGGCTGTATCAATTTATATTCCCACCGACAGTGCAGGAGGGTTCCGTTTTCTCCACACCCTCTCCAGCATTTGTTGTTTCTAGATTTTCTGACGATGCATGCCAGCTATTATTAACACTTCCATCCTCTTCACCGTCTTGGGAGATGGAAGTGTCAAGAGCTCCCAAGTAAGATGGCAGCCTCCTTCCACGGCCTCGGGGCCCCATAATCTGGTGGCGAGGATTAGGAACCACAAGGGTACAAGAGTTAGAATGCCCGAGCTGGCAGGTCATCCAAACCCAGGAGGGCAAGTGGGCCCCAAGAAAGGCAGAGACCAGCCCAAAGCCACCTAGCTGGTCAGTGGTGGAGCCAGGACAGGAACCCAAGCCTCCTGCACTCACGTCACTTCTCACTGCACTCCAGCACACGTGCCCCTCAGAGTTGCAGAGATCAAGGAGCAAACTTAATGCATCTCTGTGATCCCCGGAGATGAGATGAGCTCCTGGGAGATGGGAGACATTATGCTCTCAGCTAATTCATTCCCAAGTTCTCTAGCTCAAGGCCAAGTGAAGAGAGCCTGTGGTCAGTGGGAAGCGTGCTCTCGCCTGTCAATGCCAATGCCAAAAGGAAAAGAAAATACCCCTAGTCTTCTCAGGGAAGGGTCCTGGAATTGGCCTGAATGTCACCAGGAAGCACAGTTTAAAGACCTCTCTTTCCAACCTGCCCTCCCGGACCCCTCTGCATGGGCTGCACCCCCAGACCCACCAGCTCGCTGCCTTCTCCTGGCCTGGAGACACCCACCCTGCACCTAGGGTCTCATATTTCCTATAGTCCTTTCCCCCAGCAGGAGTCCAGAAATTCCTCTTGCCAGGCAACTGAGATGAAGGCATGGTTCCTCCCCTCCCAGAGCTCATTGGCTGGCTGGTGGGGAAACAGGCAAATGCAGAGGAGACAGGTGTGGGCAAAGGCAGTCCAGTAGAGACGTGCACAAGTCAGAATGAGAAGATGTCATCCCAAGAGGCTTGTAGTCCTCCCTGCTGCTCTGATCTCCTCCCCAAGCAAATCAGGTACATCCTTCAAGGGCCCCTCCTCCAGGAAGCCTTCTTTGATACAAAGGTTGCAATCTCACTCCTCTGAACTTCTGTCCTAATTGGTCTGTGACCATTCCATGCCCTCCCCTGCCCCGTAGCTGGGGCCCTCGACCCAACCTGCAGGGTCTACCCTGCCCCAAGCACAGAGCCAATGTCAACCTGAGGCAGGAATTAACAGAGCCTGGCTTCAAACCCAGACCTTTTGACGGCAGACCAGCCCCTTTCCTACTTTCCCAGGCTGCCATGGTCTGCTCCCTCCCACCAGCGATCCAAGGCAGTGAGAGGCTTAAAAAAAAAAAAAAGCTTCCCTGGTGGCCCAGTGGTTGAGAGTCCGCCTGCCGATGCAGGGGACACGGGTTCGTGCCCCGGGCCGGGAAGATCCCACATGCCGCGGAGCGGCTGGGCCCGTGAGCCATGGCCGCTGTGCCTGCGCGCGTCCGGAGCCTGTGCTCCGCAACGGGAGAGGCCACAACAGTGAGAGGCCCGCGTACCGCAAAAAAAAAAAAAAAAAAGCTTCCCCACCCCTAAGTGTTGTAGGTTCCTGGGTCTCAGTGGAGGCTGAGGTTTTGTATCAGAAGGGTCCTGATGACCCCACCTGCCCCCCGACCCCGTTACTGGCAGGGAGGGGCACTGCCCTCCCCCAACAGTCAGGATTCCACCCACTTGGCTACAAGTAGCAAAAACCTCAGCTGACGTGGGCTTCAGCACATTCAGGGTCATTCCTCCCACATGAGATGTCCAGAGAGAAACGGTGCTGTTCCAGGTTGTCACCGAGGACCTGGACTCAGTCTGTGTTCCTGCCATCCTTAGAGTTGGAGTTTTACTCTCAGTCACAAGATAGCTGCATTGTCCCCACACTGCTCTGAAGGGCCAAAGAGGCATGCCAGCCACAGCTGTCCTTCGGGGACACCAGCAGACTCCTGGACGTGCACCAGGACAGGGACAGGAGCCTTGACCAGATGGGCTGGACTGGCAGGAGGGTGGCCCAGTGTAGGCACTCTGGGGATGGCCTGGGGCTTGTTAAGGGTGTCCCGACCTGGGCAAAGGGTGTAGAGTGAAACCCAAGCCTCACGCAAAACCTCCCTCCAAAGCCTGCTCTTTCCACGACCCCACACAGCCAGGAGTAAACAGACCCAAGGCTCAAACCCGTACCTTCTATTGCCAAAACCAGAGTCCTTCTCACTTTCCCAGGCTGCCTCTGGCTTTTCCATTCAGCCAGATCGCAGGCAGCCAGGCCGCAAAGCCAGAGGTGAGAGCTGGGGCTCTGACGGCTGGTGGGGCCGAGCCCAGCCTGGACTCTCGGGGACTTTCTGGAACTTCTCTGGTTCCAAGGCACCTGCCAGCAGAGTAGGCTGCGGGGTCCAGGGCCGCCAACGACGGGCCAGGCCACCCCCACCCACACCGATCCTCAGGCAAAGCTCTGCGACATAAGTACAAGGGTGAAAAGGAATTCAAGGAAAATGCTGGGGCGAGGTGACTTAGCACCATTTGACCTGCCTTGAAACAGCCCTCAAGAAGTTCTGATTAAGACCCACCCACTCAGGGAAGTGGAACCAGCTGGGGGGGTGAGGCAGGGCTGGACTAAGGGAGGTGTGGCCAAGCTGACCCGCACCCAGAGCCCCCAGGACCGCCAGGCCTCTGGTTTCCCCCTCAGACTCCCCCTTCAGCTTCCCCAGCCCGTATTTGCGCATGTGCTCTGGTGTCTGGAGCCCCCTCTATACCAGCAGCTTGAGGATGGACAAAATACATTAAGCCACACAACTGAAAAATAAAGTGACATTTCTTATAAAGTCTAAAGGCTGACATTCAGATGTCAGTCACAGTGCCTGACCCAACAGGCAGCGAGTTTTACACCATGTGACCCCACCCTGCAGCTAATAGTCAAGAGACTGGCCCGTGATTCAGAGCCGGGCAGCCAGAGAGTAGCAGCAACAGGGCCTGGGGTAGAAATATGAGCTGAACAAATCAGGCTCCCTCTCTGAAAATATGAACTGAGATCTCCTGAAGGGCTAAGATGAAGCTGCTCACCCACCCTGGGGAGGGCTGTTTGCTTTACTCAATCCACTAATTCAAATGCTAATCTTGGGACTTCCCTGGTGGCACAGTGGGTAAGACTCCGCACTCCCAATGCAGGGGGCCCGGGTTCCATCCCTGGTCGGGGAACTAGATCCCACATGCATGCTGCAACTAAGAAGTCCACACGCCGCAACTAAGAATTCCGCACGCCGCAACTAAGAAGTCCGCACGCCGCAACTAAGAAGTCCGCACGCCGCAACTAAGACCCGGCTCAGCCAAAATAAATAAATAATCAATCAATAAATAATCAATAAATACTAAAATGCTTAAAACGTTTAAAAGAAATGTGAATCTTGTCCAGAAACACCCTCACAGACACACCCAGAAATAGAATTTAACCAGACATCTGGGCACCCCATGGCCCAGCCAAGTTGACACATAAAATTAACCAGCAGACAACCTTAGAAAATCTGGTTCAGAGGCGTGGGCAGGAATCCGATTTAAACCAGCAAACCAGGGGAGTATGATGCAAGTGACACAGTGACCACACTTTTAGAGCCAACGGAGCAGAGGGCGAGGGGGCCAGCTGACAGCATAGAGACGAGCAGACACCTGGCGAGTAGCGGGTGGCATCAGTCCCATGAAATCCTAGAGCTGAATCTCTAGAGGCGCCTTGGCTGGGAACCCCCCTGCAGCGCTCCTTTCCCCGAGGCATGTCTGGGGGGGCTCGTGGGCCCCTGCGTGTATATCCTACAATGTCTTTCCACTACAGGAAGGGATTGGAATGTGTCTCTGGGCGTCATAACCAAAAGGGCCGTGCCGGGGCCAGGCCCCAGCCCCACTTCTCCTTCACGTGTGTTGGCTCCAGGGAGCAGGGCCTTAGAACCTCTGGCTTCCCCTAACGGAGTCACGTGTGCAGTAGTCAAGCGGGCAATCTTTGGAGGCAGTCATGCTTGGATCTGAATCCTGACTCCACAGCTTGCTTCTAGGCCTTGCTGACCAAGTTAATTCACCCTCTGGAGCCTCAGTTTCTCCTCGAAATACCAGGACAAGAGTACCTGCCTCAAGAAGTTGTCCTGAGGGGTAATCGGCCTTCCATACAGTGTGACTTTCTCTTTCGATCTCATCTAAAAACTGGTTTCAAAATCAGACACAAGTTGCAATATACGCAACAGCTCTGATCTGCCCTGTGCGGAAGTTGTAGTGACAGATACCACCGTCGTCCCCGTGAGCTACACAGAGCAGAAGCATCAATGCCGCAAGTGGTTCTTTTTCTAGACTTAGGTTTAAAATATATATAAACATATAATATAAAATATTAAAATTTAAATATATACAAATATCTTTCTATATTTATACATATATTTACAAAGGGAGAGAGAAGAAGAGGGACCCAGAGATATCAAGACAGGATGGCAATTTTTTCATCCATTACCAGTTGCTAAAACAAGCTTATTTTTTTCAAAATAGAAATACCTTTATTATTTTATCTGATTATAAAAGTAACAATTGCTCATTATTTTAAAAAATCAAGTACTACAAAAGCTATATGATAAAAGTGTCAAATTCCCACAAAATCCTAATCCACATAGAAAACCACGGTTAGTGGTTTGAGCTATGTCCTTCCAGTTGCTTTGTAAAATGCACATATGACTTACACCCCAATGTTCACTGCAGCACTATTTACAATAGCCAACACAGGGAAGCAACCTAAATGTCCACTGACAGATGAATGGATAAAGAAGATGTGGTACATACATCCAACGGAATACTACTCAGCCATAAAAAAGAATGAAATAATACCATTTGCAGCAACATGGATGGACGTAGAGATTCGTAATAAGTGAAGTCAGACAAAGAAAGACATATCATATGATATCACTTATATGTGGAATCTAAAAAAAATGATACAAATAAACTTATTTACAAAACAGAAATAAACTCACAGACACAGAAGACAAACTAATGCTTACCAAAGGGGAAAGGGAGGGGAGGGATAAATTAGGAATTTGGGATTAACAGATATACACTACTATATATAAAATAAACAACAAGGACCTACTGTATAGCACAGTGAACTGTATTTAATAGCTGGTAATAACCTATAATGGAAAAGAGTCTGAAAAAGAATATATATATGTATGTATCTATAACTGAATCACTGTGCTGTACACCTTAAACATTGTAAATCAACTAAACGTCAATAAAAACTGTTTTAGGGCCTTCCCTGGTGGCGCGGTAGTTAAGAATCCACCTGCCAATGCAGGGGACATGGGTTCAAGCCCTGGTCCGGGAAGATCCCACATGCCACGGAGCAACTAAGCCCGTGTGCCACAACTACTGAGCCTGCGCTCTAGAGCCCGTGAGCCACAACTACTGAGCCTGTGTGCTGCAACTACTGAAGCCTGCAAGCCTAGAGCCTGTGCTCCACAAGAGAAGCCACCGCAATGAGAAGCCCGTGCACCACAACCAAGAGTAGCCCCTGCTCACTGCAACTAGAGAAAGCCTGCGCACAGCAATGAAGACCCAACACAGCCAAATAAATTTTTTAAAAATTGTTTTAAATGCATATATGACTTTTTAGAAACATAATGGAATCATATTATACTGTTCTGATTCTGCCTTTTTCCACTTATTATATCATCGTCCTGGTTTCAAGTGCACTCTCCTTGCTTTGGGATTTCACCCCTTGCTCATAGAGAGAACGCAGCTGGTACCCAAGAAAGATGCTGTGAAGGACTCAGTAGGTGTATTGACATAGCGCAGTATGCAGTCTACATATTTTTCCAATAAATGCTAAAATGAGAAATCTTAGACACTGGAGTAATTGCTCCCATTTTAAAAGTTGTGTCTGTCAAAGAGGTGCTACGTGCATAAAAAGTAATTTCACCAAAAGGAGAATTGCATTAAAGAGATAGTGCAAAATGCAAATTAAATAACAAAAGGCTATCATTTTTCCTTTACCAAATTAGCCCCCAAATTATTTTAATTATATATCTGGTGGTGGCAAGGAATATAGCAGGATCTCTATGCTCCTGGTGGGTGTATTAATTGGAATACACTTTCTAGAAAGTAATTTGGCAATATATATCAAAAACCTGACAAATGTTCATATCTTGTGATCCATTGTTAGGAATCTACCGCCAAAGAAATCATTCAAAATGCTGTCAAAGAGCTAGACACAGGGCTTCCCTGGTGGCGCAGTGGTTGAGAGTCCGCCTGCCGATGCAGGGAACACGGGTTTGTGCCCCGGTCCGGGAAGATCCCACATGCCGCGGAGCGGCTGGGCCCGTGAGCCATGACCGCTGCGCCTGCGCATCCAGAGCCTGTGCTCCGCAACGGGAGAGGCCACAACAGCGAGAGGCCCGCGTACCGCAAAAAAAAAAAAAAAAAGAGCTAGACACAAAGGTCTTCATTATAAGTATTTTGTAATAAGGGGGAAATGTAAGCAGCCTAAATATCAAGCATGAGGAGACCAATCAAGTAAAATCTAGTCCATTCAAAGTATTGCATATTATCGGTCTATTTAAAGTTTTTGCTAACACGTGGAAGATCAAAATCAAGTGTTGTGATTGAGCAGTGATGTCTGCTACTTGTGCGACTTTGTGGAGAGGAAAGGGGAGGAGACTTATGCCATGTACACAAGTACTTTGGTGGAAGCCTTGAGGTCACCAAGTGGGAGCAGGGGGCTGTGACCTCCGTGGTTTCTATTCTGGAATTAAGTAGGTATGGAATTCATTTAGCATCTTTGCTTTCTTCGGGCCAGTGCTAATCCACCATGTCTATCTACTGACACTCAGATAACTGGGATCTCCTCTAGAATTGGGCACTTCCCCATGTAGAAACTCCGAGACTGAATGGCCTCTCTCATTATTTTTGTTTGCATGATTATTTGTTCTAATTTAAAACAATGTCTATAATTAGTATGTAGAATTTTGGAAAGTAGAGAAAAAAAGTAGAAAAATTTACAAATCCCACAAGGCTACATCCTCCAGCTAAGGGTGGACCAGTAGCTCTTGCAAGGACCACCACCTGCTTCAAGACGTTTGAGGAACTCAGGAATCTCAAGTCCCAAACATAGATCAAGTTTATCTCAGATTCTAGAGCCCCCAGGCACCTGCCAAAGAAATTTAAAATCCTCTTCAGAGGAAGACCATCATTCATCATTCTACAAATAATTTCTTCCGACCCCGTATCCTTCACACAAAGATAACCAAGTGCACAGGAGACAAGACACCATGAGTGAAAACCGGTAGAAAAAATAGACAAGAGATACAAACCAACAGGGAGCCTGGATCCTGGCATTAATAAGACAGGACCGTAAAATAACTATGCCTGCTATGTTCAAAGAGGTAAAAGCAAACTTGAAAAGACTGGCCCCAAACTAGACATTATAAACAGTGACATGGCAGATTTGCAAAAGAACCAAACAGAATAATCGCATTTACTAAGTTGAAAATATAACAACCAAAATGACTAGAGAAGATGCCAGCATCACAGACTGTCCCTCTCTGGGTTGTGTGGGGTTGCTGACACCGAGCCAGAGCTGAAGTTTATTTCCACCTTGTGCTGAAGCACGTAGGGCTTGTCACTCCCGCCACACCTTGCGTGGAGTTAGGAGATTTTGCTTGCTTCTGGGCCCCTGACTCCAGAAGTACTTTTCATATCAAAGGCACCAGCAATCACAGTGCTGTAGGGTAATAACTGAGGGCTCTAATATTGATCCCCATGCAAGAGAAAGGGTCTCATCAGTATGCTCTGTTGGCTAAGGCAGGGAAAGGTGAATATATTTTAGGAAGACTTCCTTCAAAATGTTTTCAAATTCGCTTTACATCGTTCAACTTTCCTTCTTGGGAAATCTCATCTGTAGAGCAAGCATGGCCTCGCTTTTTGCCAACTTCCCTGAAGGGTTACCTGGGCCCATTTTCAGTGTTCATCACAATGTTACTTATAACAGAAGTCACCTAAGTGTCCAGCCATAGTGGGATGGCTACATTCATAGGACCACAGCTGCTGATGAACCATTTATTAAGCTACCCTGCTGCCTCTCAAAGCTGGCAGGGTAAGAGAAGAGGCCAGAGGGGCAACCCCTGGCCCTCCAAACAACCTGCAGACATCCACAGCTCCCAACTGCGGGCTTGGGAAGAAATGAAGATAAAGAGCTCTCAGATGTGAAACAGTCCCGAGACAACCTGCCAGGGAGGTCAGTGGGATGGCTGACCCTGATCTTCAGGGCCTCTGACCTTTTCTTACTGATTTAGATGGACTGAAATCCAGGACCCAGCTGCCAACAGAGTGACCCGGTTGTTCCTAGGCTCTGGAGCCAAAGGTCTGGGCTTTATCTCCAGATGACCGAGGGGAAATCATCCGTTCTCTACCGTGAGAGTTGGCTTCCCGTCCCAGCCAACACACGCTCTCCAAGCCCTATTTTAACCCAGCCTCGAATGGCACAGGGAAGACCCTGAGACCTTCTGAGCCTCCATGACAGGAACCCAAGAAGACAGGACTAAAATACTCACAAGCTCCCAGGAGATACCAAGCATCAGCTCTCACAGAGGCCACATGAAAACCTCGCCAAGTGCAGATGGCCGTTTACCTGATACAGAGGAGGACAAGCGTGGCAGTCAAAACGGGGCAGAGACGGGATTTTATCCTAGGTCTCGCGCCGATTACCATTCTCTGTTCACTGTACCAGCCAAGCTGCTTAGGGCCGGACTCCTCTGCTCCCTCTCACACGCCAAAGCTGATCCACGACTTTCCCAAACATTTTAAGACAAAGAAGTGACAATATGGTCGTTTTGCCCAAGAATTCAACAAGATATGTGGTGATTTACCCAAATACACTCAACCCTGGAGAAAATACGACATGATTTTGTAAAATCCGTCCTCAAACACATCATCTGTAACCTCTTGTTCCACATGCTTGGAATTTAAAAAAGAAAAAACCTTTCTCATACAAAAAAAGATAAACACGTGAGGTGATGGATGTATTCATTAACGGTGGGAATCCTCTCATAACGTATACGTACATCATATCACCATGATGTACGCTTAATTTTTTTTTGATGTACACTTTAAATACCTTATGATTATATTCGTCAAGTATACCTCAATAAAGCTGGAAAAAAAAAAACCTCACAATGATTACCAAGAAAAAAGAAAATAAAGCTGAGTTTTTTTCCCCACCTAGAAGGAAGAGGCTTAACATTCAGTGGGTGATGGCTCTGTGCCAGTTACTGAAGTAGGCAATTTAAATTAATTATCTCATTTAAACCCAACTATCAGATGAGAACATTGAGGCTTGGAGGGCTTGGCCCTCTCAAAGCTGCATATGGCATAGGAGTGGCAGACCCGTTACTCAGACCAGCCAAAGCGCCCTACTAGAAGGCCTTTCTCTTTGCCGACTAGCCAGCCAGTAGAGTGGTCAATTCATCCAAGTCAGCCTGGTTTGCCTGGGACTTTCCAGGTTTTAGCATTGAAAGTCCCACACCTCAGAAACCCTTCAGTCCAAGGCAAACTGGAAAAGTGTGTCACCACATTGGGCAGTTATCCGAAGCTGGGGAAACATCATGATGGCTGCTGGTTTGCACATCACTTTGGTTTAAACTGAACATTTTTCTTTTCGGTACGTCTAATAACGAAGCACAGAACACGCCAACACATCCTGACTTCCCCACTTCTGGGTTTTTCTTCCTTCCTCGCTTTGAATAGCCCTGAAAACACCAACGTCATCCTGAAATCTACTGAACACTACCCAGAAAGGCAGGGCGCTTGGAAATTGTGAAGGAGTTGTTGACAGCCCCATATTTCTTTCTTAGAGAAAATGAAGTTACTAGGGAAGTAGAGGGCTCACCTAGAAACCAGAACCCCTGAGCTGGTTCTGCATGTTAAATAGCTGTGTGCCCTTTGGTAAGTCCCTTCCCCTCTCTGGGCCTCCATCTGAAATACAGGAGTTTTAAGTGATCCCTCAAGGAGTGCACAAGCCTTGGGGCTTAGCCCCCTCATTCCACAGATGACAACTGAAGGCCAGGGAAGTAAGGAGGCTTGGCCAAGGTCACCCGGCAAGCACTACGGGAAATCTCGAGGGCTTTGTCCAACCCCTCTAACACACAGCAAAGAAAAAGCAGAGTGTGCTAAGAAACAGAATCTGTTTAATGTTGCTTTCTAAGCCTGTAAGGAAAATGAGCCAAATGCTGAAAAATTAAGGATTCTGATCTTTAAAAACAAATCAGGGTTTAATTTGGGTTTTCTTAGAGCCTCATAAAAAGGGGGAGCTGAATCCTTGACCAAATACTCAGCATTCCAAACTGGGAAGATGAGACAGATTTTAATCCCCTGTGTGAGGAGCGGGCAGATTGGAGGATGTGTGTTTCCATTGGCCTGCATATTTCTCAGATGTGTAAATGGCAGGCAGCCTGGAGAAGAGGCCAGCCCCAAAGGGCCAGGCGGGGAAGGTGGGGGCTTGAGCAAAGGCATAACGAGAGCTAACTGAGCTGCGCGCTGATGGCTCAGTGAGGCTAAGTAATTTGCTTAAACTCATTCAGTTAGTAGGTGGCAGAGACAGGAGTTGAACCCACATCTAACTCCAAGCCCACGTGCCCACTGGCTATGCTGTGTAATCTCGGGAGCTGGAATTTGAGCAGAGAAATCAGGGCGCCTTTCGATTATCCTGGGAGTCTGCTGTAGACTCTCCAGGCTCCCTTCTGGGTGTCTCTCCTGCTACAATCTTCCAGGATGTTTCTTTAGCCTCCCTGTATGAGATCGAAACTTAATCATTCAGTCGTTCATTCATTCAACAAACGCTTACTAAGCATCTAGTATGTGCTGCCTTCAGTGCACAAGAGGATCCTGGCTGACACTTCCCATCAAGGAAATAAGCCAATCAAGCTAATGTGGAGATGTGTCCAGGTGCTGTGGGGTTAAGGAGGGCTTCCTGGAGGAGGTGATATTTGCAGTGGGACTTGAGTTGGATTTGGATGTATCAATTGTCACGTCAAGATAAAACTTGGCTGAATTATTTAGTCATTTACTAGGAGCTTGGGTCTCCCCTGGATCAGTACCATTGGCTGAAACAAACTCGGGAGTTGTCTAGGAATGCCAATTATCCACAAATATTCCAAAACCCAATGTATCAGACTCTCAAGGATCTCTGTATCTCACTTGTGTGACACTTGCCTCTACCAGCTTTGGGAAGGCACATGAGGGAACTCCCATAGCCCTAGCACCTCTGCACCAGTTATTTCAATAAATACACCGGCCTGTGTGGGAAATAATGCAGCCTCATGTTAGAGCTGAAGAACAGAAGCTGAGAGAACATGGGTGACTTGCCAAGGTCACACAGCTATCCAGGGCAGCGCCAGGATTGGAATCTAAACCCCACGCTGTTTTCATGGCCCTACCTGACTTCTGTGTGCCAGACACAATTAGCTGCTTGAAAAACAAAATCTCTGCAAACAACAGTCCCATAAACCAGAGGTTCATAGATGCCGAACCTCAAGGAAGGTCTTGCTCTGCTTGGAAATACCTAAAAAGTCTAGAAACCACAGAGGCCCACAGATAACCTAGAGTTGAATTGTGTAGCATCCCTGGTGTTCTGGGTGGTAGGTAGAAAGGAAGGCTTCGGGGATCAGTGATCAGAGTCCCAGGGGAGGCAACTTCATGCTGGCTAAGAAGTCTGGGAAGGGTGTTGACAAGGATGTGGAGAAATTGGAACCCTGTGCATTGTGGGTGGGAATGTATCAATAAAATGGTTTACCCCCTGTGGGAAATATGACAGTTCTTCCAAAAAGTAAAACTGGTAACCCCATGTGATGCAGCAATTCCACTTCTGGGTATACACCCAAAGAACTGAAAGCAGGGTCTTGAAGAGATATTTGTATACCCACGTTCATAGCAGCATTATTCACAATAGCTAAAACATGGAAACAACCTGAATATCCATTGACAGATGAATGGATAAACAAAATGTGGTATATCCATTCAGTGGAATATTATTCAGCCTTAAAAAGGAAGAGAATTCTGACACCCTACAACATGGATGAAACTTGAAGACACTGTATTAACTGAAATAAGCCAGACATAAAAGGACAAATGTTGTATGGTTCCACTTATATGGGGTAGTATATACTTGAGGAGCCAAACTCATAGAGACAGAAAGTGGAATGGTGGCTGCCAGGGGCTGGGGGATGGGGAAATGGGGAGTTGTTTAATGGGTACAGAGTTTCAGATTTGCAAGATGAAAAAGTTCTGGAAATTGGTTGCACAACAATGTGAATGTACTTAATACTACTTACCTGTACACTTAAAAATGGTTAAGATGGTAAATTTCATGTTATGTGTATTTTACCATGATTTTCTTAGCAAATCAAAAGAAGCGGGGCGGGGGGGAAGAAAAGAAGAAAGGAAGGGGGGTAGGAAACATCAAGAAGGCTTTGGACAGAGAGAGGGGAGGAGAAAGCCAAGCAGTGGCCATTCCAGATGGGAAAACAGTCCTCCAGCACTAACAGGGACCAGGTTTCTTTCCCCCCCAAGCTCAGCTCTACCCCTAAGGCTGGCTGGCTTGCTTTATTGATTGATTGATTGATTGATTGATTGATTGCAGTACGCGGGCCTCTCACTGCTGTGGCCTCTCCCGTTGCGGAGCACAGGCTCCGGACGCGCAGGGTCAGCGGCCATGGCTCACGGGCCCAGCTGCTCCACGGCATGTGGGATCCTCCCGGACCGGGGCACAAACCCGCGTCCCCTGCATTGGCAGGCGGACTCTCAACCACTGCGCCACCAGGGAAGCCCCAGGGTGGCTCCTTTTCAGGCTTGATTCTCAAGCTCAGGCTGCTGCAACCACATCCTTCCAGATTCAAATTCAGACGAAAAGAGCAAGTGTCTGGGTCTCGGCAAAATTCCTGCGATTCATTGTGGTGGGACCAGCTTAGGTCGCCTGCCCACCCATGAGGCAATGAGGGGGCCAGGAAACTTGGGATACACTGCTCAGCTTTGCGCTGGATCGTGGGTTCTACTCCTGACACAGGGAGCAGAACTAACTCCACCCAGAGGTTCATGGACTAAAAACGGGGCAGAGATGTTTCCAGAGGAAAATTAGGGTATGGCTACCAAAGAGATAGTATGGGTGGAAATGGATGCAGAGCTTCCAGGACTCAGTAAATAGCCCCTGGTTCCATTTCCTAAAGAGAACCCAAGGTGCAGAGTGGTCACATGACTTGCCCTAGATACTAGGGCAGTAAGTAGACTGAGAACTCAAGTTCAGATCTTCTGCTCAAACCCAATGATGTAAACTCTGCGTGTCTTGGGAGGTAAGAGAACTAAAGCAAAGAGTCAGGTTGGGTGGTGATAGAGATGAAGGATGCACCCAGGTTATGGAGAGTTTTACAAGTCAGGAAGAGGAGGTTGGGTTTAGTGAAGAAGGAAATAGGAAACTTCTGTGGGTTTTAGTAGAGACAGTGACAGGATGGAAGCTGAGACCCACTCAAGGCTGCAGTCGGGGGTCTGGACTCTTATCAGTTCAGATGGATACTCTCTGTCACACCTTGGGGATGTTTTCAAAAGATGGTCTCTGCAAGGCGTGTCCACTCCCCACCCCCACTGCCTGGCTCCAGCCTGTCTTTTGAGACTCTCAGTGCCCCCCGCCCCACCGCCCAATGCTGTGGCTTTGGCAGTCACTTTGGAAACTGCAAGTTTTAAATGAATTTCCACCCCAGAGGAAGTTGAGAAGCAGGCATGTTCCACCAGCCACTTCTGAGCTCCCAACGTTTCTCCTACCCCTCAGTAAAAGGATCAAACACTCTCTCACAATGGCAGGAGGGGAGGGAGGGAGGAGGGAGGCAGAAGCAGGAGCAAAGAGAAAAGAGAACAAGTAAGAGAACCTCATTTGATCTTAATCAGACAAAGTTTATGTCTGAATTATACATTTTCCCCTTCCCTGCTGAGAAAACCAATACATAAGGGAAAACAAATCACATGTTATTTATTTACTTCCCTTGAATGTTCTCTGATTGATTCCAAAAGGATTCAGGAGGCTCTCAAGACTAAACACAGTGGTGACTATGATAATTAGGGACAAAAAAGGGACCAAGACCATGAAGGTAGCAGAGACAGTACGGATCGGCAGGCACCTGAGGGAACACCGATTTGTAACTCGGATACTCGATCTGGCCCCGTGTGGACAAAATACTAGCTTTATATTAGTTTTGTCTTCTGAAGATAGAAAACATTCAAACGCATCTGTGGCCACAAACTTTTTTTTCTGGGACTACACTCAAGCTGAAATATATCACATGGGGCTGACAAATTATATTTGAGTTACAGAGAATAATGAGGGCAGTAAACCCAAAGGGCTTTTGAAGGAGGCATTGTCCGGAATGGCAATGAATGTTCTACATGGCATTTTTATTGCCAAAAGAATAAGCATACTGTTTGATTGAATCGTGTTCTTTGAGTAGGAAGAAGTCAATCTCAACCCAGGCCTGGAAGAGTTAACTGCAGCAGGATGGGCAGTCTGGGAGGTGCTGAGATGTGGAACTTGCTGACCTGGAACTGGACCTACAGACTAAACTGGGGCAGACACAGGAGAGGAGAGGGACCACAGCCAGGTGCCCACCTGTTCCTGGCCCTTTAAGCAGCCTGACCCCGTCACACACGCCCTCCCTGGAGGTCAATCAAGCACCTCTTCCTCTCCATCCCTTAATCCTTGCATGCTTTAAGACCCCGGCATCACCTTAAGTCTTCAGCTGTGACCCCCACCCCGGAAGTTCAACCTCCAATTAGAATGAACATCTGTAGGTTGCCTCTCCACATCCACTCCCACCTTCCCCCACTTCAGTGCCCCTGAATATCCTTTGAGGGCACTCTTGCCCCATTTTCGGCCATGTGGTTTGGGTGGGATTGATTCTACCCTCCCATCTAGGGTTGAATCCTGTGACTCAACCCTTAATTAATCCATACCTCACATTTCCCGGACCCTAGCGGTTGCTTTCAGGGAAGGACAGTGACCCATATCAGGCCAATCAGGGCTACCAAAGCTCAGTTCTGGGACTTTTGATTTTCTCTTTCTCCTCTGGAAAGAAAATGGGAAAGATGTAGCCCCCAGAGCTGTTGGCAGCCATCTTGTGACACGAGGGCAGAGCCAGTTGAAGAAAGAAATTAACCCAGAGGAAACCAGACTGTAAGATGGAAATAACTGGATTCTAGTGATACCATTTGAACCCAAGCAATGAACCATGCTTGAAGCCAGCCTTACCCCTGGACTTCCCAATTAGTTATCTTGTTTAAACCAGCTTGGGTCCTAATAGAAAAGCCATCTTTGACTCCTCTGGAGTTAGGATTACCTCATTCTTCCCTCCATCAGGACCTTGGCATTTTCTTACAGATACTGCCTTAGCCCACTCCTCTGAGTTTTTGGTATTTCCTATTGTCTGATGTAGGAACTTCCTGCCCACAGTTTCCACTCTCAGTGGTGCTGGTGGAGCCAGCCCTGGCCTCCAAGGAAGGTTGGGAATAATTCAAACACCAGCTATAGACAATAAGAGAAAGTTGGATCAACAGGCAAAATGTAGCAGCCAGTCGATCCGTGCAAGCCTTCAGAGGCTTGGGTCCCCTGCTCTCAGGATCTTTGACAGCCGGGCTGTGGGGTGTTTCAGGGAATCCGGGCAGGTGGTACTTGGGAGACCTGTCAAAAGGTAGTAAGGCTCCACAGTCCCAGATTGGAATTTGGAGCTAGGACTCCTGACTAGGAGAAGAACTGGCAGAAGCAAGCAGGGTTTCCAACTTAGAGAGAGCCAGGCCAATTATTTAGCAAAGAATTCAGGCAAGAAAGCATCCAAATACCAGAACAAGGGGCCAGTTCAGCCTCTGTATCAGAAACAAGGCAGGAGTCCAATGACTTCAGTGAAGCCAAGATCAGAACCAGTTTGGAGGCCAAGCTGACCTGACTCTGGGTCCCTAAAGACACCCAGACAGAGTACAGTTCACTGGGCCTGCAGCTGAGGGTCCAAGGGCCTGAACTATGCACTTTTCCACCCAATGCAGGGAAGCACTTAAGACAGAGACTATCTCCTACCCCAAATCTACCCTCTCTTCTTACTAGATGTTTGGCTACATATAGTCAAAGTGGCAAGGTGCCAAACATTGTCAAAAGGAAAGTTTTTTCCCATGTTCCCCCTTCTTCCTGATTGGAATGCTGGTGTTAAATATGAAATGCCTGGAGCTATGGCAGCCATCTTGCAATCCTGAGGAAAAGGCCAATAGAAAGTAAAGACATGGCCTAGAACCTGACATCACTGAGCTGTTAAACCAGCCCTGGGACCACACTCTTCTGGACTCTTTGTTCTACGAGGTAACTGAATGTCTCAATTGTTTAAGCCAGTGGTTCTCAAAGTGGGCCCCAGGCCAGCAGCATCAGCACCATATGGGAATGTGTTAGAAATGCACATTCTCAGGCCCCACCCCAGACCTATAAGAACCTGAAATTCTATAGGCAGGCCCTGCAATCAGTTTTACCAAGTCCCCCGGTGATTCTGATGTGTGCTAAAGTTTGAGAACCACTGGCTTAAACCACTGTTCATCAGATTTTCTGTGAGACTCAGCTGAAAGCATTTATAATTTACACATTTCTCCACAGAATTCCTGAACTGTTTATGGGATATCAGGAGGCTGAGGGCAAAGTGGGATAGCTGACATTCAGAAAACCAAAAGAGAAAGTTTCAAAGAGGAAATGGAACTCACAAAGGAAAAGAGAAATAAAAATTAAGCACTTCTAGCCATCAAAATAATAATAGATACAATGAAAAGGCAAAGGAAAACAATGGGGAAAATCATTGTAGCAAACAGGACAACACTTCAAATCCTCTCTTTGTCGAGAAGTCATGCAAAAATTATAAAGAAAAACAATAAGATCCCAAATAAAAAGACAAAGACCACCAAAAAAACCAAATTTACAGAATGGGAAATACAAATGAATAATTCAGAGGAAAAATGCTCAACCTATTAGTAATCAAAGCAAGTGTGAATTAGGAGATATTCTCATCTACTGAATTAGCAAAGCTTGAGTAAAAAACTTCTCGATGCAGCGAGGGTAGAATAGGATGGACAGTTTCCTGCTCGGCCAATGGGGGTGTTTAGATTGGAACTGCCACCATTCTGGAAAGCAACCAGGCCACATTCATCAAGAGATTGTTCAACATTCATACTTTCCAAATCAGGAATTCAACATGCATTTATCTAGTCCAGGGGTCAACAAAGGCCTGCTTTTGTATGGTCTACAAGCTAAGAATGGTTTTTACATTCTTAAGAGGTTGGAAGGAGAATGAGGAAAAAGAGAGAAGAAAAAGGGAGGAGGGGGCTTCCCTGGTGGCGCAGTGGTTGAGAGTCCACCTGCCGATGCAGGGGACGCGGGTTCGTGCCCCGGTCCGGGA